>NC_056732.1:21387535-21420035 GCF_019279795.1 Protopterus annectens | reverse complement strand
AGGGTGAATTTCCTGTTACCCATCCAATAGTCCAAATTGCGCTTAAATAGGGCCAACAAGGGGCTTTGTTGAACATGAATAGGAAGCTTGTCCCAAAGGTAGGGCAACCTCTGTGAGATAAATGTGTCTCTCCAGCAAGTTCTGTTGATGTCTCATACCAGGTTAAGATTTGTTGAGTGACCCATGTGCCATTTGACTTGAGAATGTGCAGCATTTCCATCAAAGCCGGGTCAGAGATTGCGCTATCTGCAAGACATAGGTCTCCTCTGAGCAGTCTGTATGACACAGAGAAACATGACAATGATTTCAGTCTGTCTGCATAAGACAGATCTTGAAGACCCTGAATTTTCTTCATAAGGAAACGTTGTGGTCTCTCCAATTGCTGCAGGTGTTTGGAACGGAACACACCAAAGGAAGCATTGTACTCTATTATTGGCCGGACAAGGGAAAGGTACAGCAGGGTTATAACTTCGTTTTACCTGGAGGCAATGCCCTTACTTATGAGATGAGCAATATAAAATGCCCTTCTTACCACTGTGGAGAAACGGTGATCAAAGTTAAAGTTCCTGTCGACCTGTGTGCCTAGATCTCTTACCACTGACTTTGTGCTTTGGCTATTGTTATTGATGTGGTAGTTTGCAGGAACATCACCCTTGCTGAAGGGGATGATAATGCAGTTTTTTGCATTAAGTTTAAGACCATAACTTTCACACCAATCATTAGTCTGTGTAAGGCCTTCTTGCAGGATGTTGACATCGCTAGGGGTTTCAATAATCGCTCCCAGTTTACAGTCATCTGCAATCTTTGTCAGCCACAATCCTTTAGTTTTAGCATGTACTTTGGAGAACTATTGTAAATTCCAAACAGGAGCGGAGCCATACAGGCTGTGTTTTTGGCACTGGAAAGGGCATATAAGACCTGCACCTCGGAGATACTAGATGGGCAACAGGTGTTTGGGATGCATTGGGTATATGTGGTGGGAACAGGGGAGTGAAGGTTTCACTGAAGCTGTCAGCCAGCAGTTTGCTATATCCACAGGTTCTATATATGCAGTACCATTAACTACAAGTTTAGTGCAAATCTGGGCCTTACCTTTGAGGTTACAGATGTTAACTATAGAATGCCTTGTGGTTATCCTTAGTTAGGGAAGCTAATTTGAATTTGTAGTTAGCTTTGGAGGACTTCTCTAGGAGTCTTATTTGCTTGTTTAAGTTGAGGATAGAGTGTTTCCAGTTTTGAGTCCATTCCTTCCTGCTCTTAGACAGCAGTTTCTTTCTCCTATTCTATAGCCTATTAATGGCAGTTATCCACAGTTGTCGACCAGTCAGGTTTGTTTTTCCTTGAAGATCTGGCTTTGGTTCTGTCAGGTACAGCAGAGTCAATATAATTGTACAGATGCTTGTATAAAGCATTGGTGTATAACTCAGTATAGGTGACTGTTGCATCAGTGGGGGGAGGGCTATGAAGCTATTTATGCCATCACGTAAGAGGTTGTAATTGGACTTGGAGAAGTTGTTTAGTGTAGTTGTTGCTAAAGGTGGGGGTCTTGTGTTATAGTTACTTCTAGCGGTATTGATTTGTGGTCAGATCTCACCAGGGATGGCCACACACTGAGGGTGGTGCAGTGGTCTCCCATGTTGGTGAGCAACAGGTCAAGGATATTTGAGCCCCTTGTGGGTGTGTCATCCAGCTGATCCAAGGCATTGGAGTTAACGAAGTCCAGGAACATTTGGGCAAGTGAGTTAGAACACGTATAATTTACCCAGTCTATGCATGGGTAATTAAAGTCACCCAAAACCAGGGTGTTTTATTGTATCTTGATTGATTCAAGTACATGCAAGTAGGCTGAGTGGATGTCCTGATTCATGGAGGGAGTCCCATAGCTGGCAATGACCTGAAAATGGGTGTTACCTACAGTCAGTTGCACCTGAAGTAATTCAACGCAATTGTGCTGTTTAACCAATCTAGGGGTGTATTTATCTGTAACGAATATTGATACACCCCCTCTTTTACTTCTCATGCCTTCATTTTGGGGTCTGCATGTGTGGAGGGAAATGTAACCTGGTGTAGCTGGAGTGCTCTCTACAGCCTTAAACCAGGTCTCAGTGACTGCACAAATGTCAGCATCTTCCAGGGTGAAGACTGCTTCCAGTGAGTGTAGTTTCTGGTTTACACTCCTAGCGTTTAGCAGCATAAGCGTGAGGTTGGTTTTAGAGGGTATTTTTATGTCGGTGATTTTGTTCTTGTGACATTGCCTAAAAAGGCACTATGGGGATAGCAAGAGCCTTAGCCAGTAACCAAAATCCCAGGGGTGACAGACCTCTGGCAAAGCATCAAGGTCTGTCAACCATGTCATCCCAGGCTGACAGATACTGGATCCCCCTTGAATGACACCAGAAACTAAGCCAATTGTTGAAGTCAATCGTTTTTTGTTTGCATTGAGGTATCATCCTAGGCAAAGGTAAAATGCTGCTTAAAGCTAGAAACATACTGGCCAGAGACACATAATCTGAGAGCTCAGTCATGTCTCTCCTATAGTGTAGAGAGGTACAGCTGAAACCATTCACACCAACATGGACAATGACAGGGTCATAACAGTGCCTGTTGTTGAGAGACGAGTGTGTGTGTGATGTGGTATACCCTGACACCTGACAGACAGCTGACCATGACCTCTTCCTTATGCAGCCTGGTGAGAGAGACATCTGTGCATCTCACAATTGAGTCGCCTATGATTAAGATGTTTGCTTTTTTGCTATGTCTTAGGAGCTTGACTGGTGAGACACAGGTATGTGATATATTATGCGTACTATGTTCTGCAGAGGATGTATTATGTGAAGCATGCTTATGTTTGTGTTTGAGAGGTCTCTGATGTTTAGGTAAGCTTCTTGTGAGGACCTCCGCATATATAGGTTTATGTGTTGTTGGCTTGGTAGGTGCAGGAGGTGAGGTGTGCATGCTGACAGCCTGCTTAGTATCAGATGATTCGACTGGTGAGTGAGAGAGCCTGGATTCTAGGTTCTTGATACAGATGCATCTCTCACATAATGAATTTGTGTGGTCTAAAAGAAGTGGGTTGTCAATGTACATGAGGCAATTGCTACATTGTGTCAGGCTGCCCATGTTGATCAGGCTGACTGGAGAAACTGTGAGAAATTGTCCGTTCATAATGCTAGGTAAGTTGATGTGCTCAGAAAACAGGGAGAGGGCAGGAAGGAGCAGGTAAAGTACAGGACAGGAGAAGTGGACAAAAATGTATCACTTGTCAGTGGGAGACAGTCGTTAGAACTCACTGATGGAGCATCAGCAGAGTAATAAGGGAACATTTGTGGGCAAAATGTTTGCATCTATAACCACCAATGGTGACCACTATTGTGTGGCAGTGAGCGATGCGCTAATGCTATGTAGCAAACAAGCACTGATTTAAACAAATTAACCAGTAAAAAAGCTCAAAGCTGTGCCCTGTTCTAGCAACCTTCAATCATATGAGTTCCAACTGCACAATCCTGCCACTAGGGTGCAGGGGAACCCTCTCCAACAAAAGATGACACAACCCCCACTCAGGTATTATTCAAAAACTCTCTCAGTTAGGGACTATAGTGTCTTGCGTACAGACAGGCACAAAGTCATAAAATATCAGAATTTGCAGGCAGAAATGAGAGCAATGTGGAAGAAAGACACCCAGACAGTTCCAATAGTAGTAGGAGCAATGGGTCTTATAAAAAAATCTACAATCATATTTAGATATGTTACCAATACATGTAATTCCATACGAATTGCAGAAGGAGTCATTAATGGGCACATTGCAGGTGCTGCAAAGAGCACTTCTGGCTGAAATTAAAGATTGAAACAATACTAATTTCATGACCTTTAATAATACTTTGACTTAGGAATGGGGTCCATTCCTGTCATGGTATTAGAAACCCAAAAGATATGGAGAAATTAAAATCAAGGATTAACCCTTACGTCACTAAATGGGTAGCCAGTTGGCTCACTGACAGAACACATTCGTTCAAAGTTGGTGACGCCACCTCTACCAATAAAGGCGTACTCCAAGATTCTGTGCAGGGTCCTTTACTGTTCAGAATCTACTTTTCAGAAGTTCAGGATAAATTAAATGGCCTTTGGCTTACCAAGTTAGCTGATGATTGCAAATTGAGTCCTCCAATGATGTTAACATACTACAGGAAAGGCTAACACAGACAAATGACTGGTGTCAAAGCAACAGTCTAAAAGTAAATGCATTATTATTCCCTTTGGCAAAGTAGAATTTTCCACTAACAACAGAATTGACAACACCCCTCCTAAGCTCATACCCAATGGTGTGGTTGAGACCTAGGAACAGGTAGATAGCAATCTGAACTTCGACCACCAAGTTTCCTCTGTGATAAGCAAAGCATTCTATGTTGAGCACCTCATAAATAAGGGCATCACATCCAGGTCTAAGGATGTTATAGCCCCACTGTACTTGACCCTCATCAGACCACTAATAGAGTGCAATGCTCACCTTTGCATGTACCTCAGCAGACACCTGCAGCAGCTGGAGAGACCACAGAGGTTTCTCACCAAGAAAATACAGGGCCTCCAAACCATGACATACATGGACAGACTAAAAGCCTTGTTACTGAACTCTGTATCATATAGGCTGTTGAGAGGAGACTTGTGCATGGCTTACAGTGCAATTTCCAACCCTGCCCTGATGGATATGCTTCACATACACAAATCTAATGGTAAAAGAGTCACTCACTGTAGGGATCTTAACCTAGCCTGTGACATTAACAGAACATGCTGGAGAGGCAAATATGTCTCCCAGAGACTGCTGCTCCTCCAGAGCTTCCAATTCATGTCAAGCAGAGCTCCTCACCGACCCTATTCAAGTACAACTTGGACAAATGGATGAGAGACTGCAAATTCTCCCTTGGATGGCACCCATGTCCCTCATGGACAGGGGGAGTCGGTGCTGACCATAGACTCGCGGTGAAAAATACTTTCATTTAATAAGAACAGGTGGGTCAACTTGGAATTAACATGGCTAGGCTTATAAGGGGCCTAGGGCCACTAGCTTAGTAACCTTTTATGAACCTATGAACCTATAAATGAGCTATTATGCAGAGCATGGGAGACAACAACAGGTTGCATTGACAGGAAACCTTGCAATATTATTATAGGTTCATAGGTCCACAGATTGGTACTAGGCTATTGGCCCTAGGGCCTATACAAGCCTAGCCATAACAATTCCCTGGCTATTTCTTCCCACAGTATTTACTTCACTGGACCCCTGTCTAGCAGGGCAACTGACGTGATCCCCGTGGTGAATTTCCTATCTCCCATCCAATCATCAACATTCCTTTTGAAGAGGGTGAAAGAGGCGCTCTGCTTGACAAGTATGGGCAGTCTATTCCAGAGTCTGGGGAGTCTCTGGGTCAGGAACCTATCCCTCCAGCATGTTTTGTTCATTGTGATGACAAGGTTTAGATCCCTGGAGCGTGTGTCTCTGAGGGATTGGGATTTCTTTAAGTGTAGCATGTCCAACAGCTCTGGGTTTGACATGGCTTTGTATGTTAAGCACAGATCGCTTCTGAGCAGATGATATGTGACAGAGTTTTTTAGATGGTCAGCATAGGGCATCTGCTTTAGGCCTGTGATTCTTTTAGTGAGGTATTTCTGTGGCCTTTCCAGTTGATGCAGATGTCTTGAGAAGTACATATCAAATGGGGCATTGTATTCTATAATGGGTCTAATGAGGGATGAGTACAGTGGAACAATAACCTCCTTTTTTCTGGATGAAAAGCCTTTAGTGATGAGGTGTGCCACATAGAAGGATTTCCTGACTGTTGTGGCGATGTGGTTATCGAAGGTGAGACCACTGTCCACCTGTATCCTTAAGTCTCTTATCAAACGTTCAGTGTTTAGTGTACTGCCACCTATGTGGTAATTCATGGGTACATGTTTTTTTCCAAAGGGGATAACTATACATTTCTTGGCATTAAGCTTGAGCCCATGGCTCTGGCACCAAACATTTGTTTCTGTAATGCCCTTTTGTAGAATATCCACATCATTTGGGGGATTCAATAATGGCGCCCAGTTTGCAGTCATCTGTGAACTTTGTTAGCCAGAGTCCCTTAGTGTTAGCCTGTACTTCAGAGAAGTAGATGCCAAACAAGAGCAGTCCCAGGACTGAACCCTGAGGTACTACACTTGTCTGGAGCTGGATTTGAAGTCGCCTACTTTTACAGGCTCAAGTGTGAAACTGCAGATGACCTGGCTGCAGATTGTACGTGACTACACTGTCTACAGTAGGCATGGAAGAAGCATGGATTAAGTGATGCTAAGCCAACTGTTTAATAAAAATGATTAAACTATTAAATGGTGCAAGTTATTCCCATGTTAAAAAGTTATCTCACACCCATTACTTGAAAAAAGAATAAATGGTGATTATTCTCCAGCCAGCTGTACTGCAAAAATAAAGAAATAAATATATAACTAATGTATAATTTGGATAATAAACTATTATCCAAAACCTAACATGGATTCAGCCATCCCATAGCACTAACACAGCCCTTATCAGCTTCTCCAATACAATAAACTCATACAGGAATCAAGGGAATTTGGTCTCCGCCACCTTCCTAGACCTATCAAAGGCATTCAGCAGTTTCCCATAAACTCCTGACCTGCCTCTCCAAGCTCAGCCTTGATAACCCCTCCCTGTAATGTTTTAATAATTACCTAAGTAACCATTCACATTCTGTCAAGTGGGCCAACACCCTATCCCCCCACACTCCGTCACATGTGGTGTCCCCCAAGGCTCAATCCTAAGCCCCCTCCTCTTTAATATATTTACTAACAATCACCACCTAGCAACTACCATAGCTGATATTGTTCAGTATGCAGATGACACAACCCTAATATGCTCAGCACCCAACATCAACTTACTACAGAGTAAAGCCCAAGAATCCTTCACTGAGATAGACAACTGGCTAAATAACCACCAACTGGTACTAAACCCCCCAAAAAAAACCCCACATTTAATGCTATTCCACCCAGCTAAACAGTGCACTCCCATCTTCACCATCCTTTCAGCCAGTAACACCCTCATCACCCCAGTAGTTGAGGCTAAACTACTAGGTGTCCCAACTGACCAACAGCTTAAATATGACAAACACACAACCTAAGCCATCTCCAAAGTCCATAAACAACTAGGATGCCTGTATTGTACCAAACAATTCCTCACTCCCCACATCTAGGGCTACCATAGCCAGAAGTCATCTCCTACCAACTATGCCTGCCCAGTTTTAACCAAATCACTAAATCTGACCTGAACAAACTCTCCACGTGCTACAATAAAATAGCCAGGTTTGCTGCCGATACTAAATCATGTTCCCACCACTGTCACTCCCTACTTAAGCTGTACTGGCTGGCATTCCCAAACCTGCTGAGTTACCACCAACTCATCATTACACATCAAATCATATACCAACCTGAGAGAACCCCTGTCCTGACTGGCATTGTAAACTTCCACAATTCCAACAGGAAACTATGTTCAAGCAACAAATCCTTGGTCGAGGTCAATCCATGCAAGAACAGCTCAGGAGAAGGTCTATTCTCCTATGAGATCGCCAAAGCATGGAACCCTCTTTCACCCAACCTTAGGGCAAAAACTCGTGCAACCATATTTAAAAACCTCCTGAAAACCCACCTCTATGCTAACCCTCTTAGCTATTGCAAACACACACCCCTAAACCCGTCCAGTCTACAGAACAGCCAGGCTCTAATGCCCCCATTACCTACATGATGCTGACAACTAGATGCACCATAATTCTCTAAGTGCTGCAATATATATACCTACTGCTGAATACTTCATGCTTATATATTACTTCTAATGTTAGACCTGGAATCTCCTAAACATGTCAGGAGTCCTGCTCATGCTTTTAACTGTAAATATTGTAAAATATGGATATTTTTTATTCTCAGTAAGTTGGGTTTCAATCATTGTACTATCGCTGTTATCTCTGTGATCCTCTGACTGTAATACATTGTTTATTTCAAGTTTCTCCACATTTAACTCAATTGTTAACACATTATTACTTGTATTACTGTTTAGTATTACTGTCTTATTAAATTCCTGGAGTTCTACTCCCCAAGACTCCATTGAAAATGGACACCTGCTGTTCAGTCGGATTTATCCTGGTAAAACAAATGATAAATAAAAGATAAATAAATAAATAATAAGTTCCAGGTGTGCAGTGACTTAACCGAGTCCCACTTTCACCTACTGATGACTTCCATTTTAACTTGTAATACACCTGCTAGACTTCAGAAAAGGGCTTTATAACTTGGTACCTTTAAAGGCAAATTTCTAATTTTGTAGCATCAAATAACTTTACCATCACTGTTTTTGTTGTAAAGCCATTGTGATAATTCCCAGCATTTCTATTTACTGTATTCAGTTAATAACAGAACTAGTCTGTCATGTTCCCCAAAATTCTATGAGGAGCCCTTCCTTTGGGCTGCTGCGCTGCTTAGCAACATACCACTTCCTGTGACGTGAATAGTCGCATGTCTGCATACTTCTGATTTTCTTTCCTGATGAGACGTACAAGAAGCTCTAAAAACAACAAACTCCTTATCTGCTCATCTTCCTTGAGTTTCATCTTTCATGCTGAGCCATCCTGATTACTTTAAGATGTGCACAGGCAGTTGTAATAATATCACTGTCCTTTCATCTCGAAACCTAATAAGTGTTAATCATTTGGGTGTATCGAAAAATGACTCAGATTATTATTTGATAACAATGAAGCTTTTCTTTTGTTAATGGCTTGTGTTTTGTCATCTAGTGCTGAATATGTAATTGTGAAGAAAAGAGGAATCTGAAGGACGTGACAGGTTATGGCTGAACTCCTATTCATCATCTTTTGTTTCTTTAGTGTCAAATCTAAAGGAACGTTTTAAAATGAAGAAAAAAAGTTGTTTTAAAACATTTAGCTGAATATCTGAATGAAAACCATTTGCTACATTTATGCCCTTTGAAGCAATGGAATGTAATATCAGATTATTGCTGCCCGCGGTTTGTGAAGTGAAACTTACAAAACTGGATATACATTTTTACTTTCTACCTGGTTTCTGTAAAATGCCACATGATCTTTTAAGTTGCCAGCTCTGATGATGGTCCCACCTAACTGAAGACAGTTTCTACCTCCCACTAATGGTATGATCTTTAACTGTTTTGTCCTGTACCCTCAGGTCTTCCATCTCGTCTGTTTCCTGTGTTATTATTCCACGTGCCCGCTGTCTGCACATGCCCACTATCTGATAACCCATATATATAAGATGGCAATAACAAAAGGAACAGTCATACTTACATTTACGTTAATGACATCTGTTATTGGCATTTATCGCTTAAAATGCCTTCCTCTACAAATTCTGGTACCTATTTCTTGCATCTGTTTTCCACTTTAATTTGTTGTGATTCAGTTTCATATGTTGGACAGACATGCAGCCACATGTTTAAAATTGCACTGCATTTTTTTTTTTGCAGATTTAATGTGCTGAATTTCTGACCATACAATAAACAAAGAAATAAAAAAATACTGCTGCTGTGTCTTTCGGCTTTTCCCAGTTAGGGGTCGCCACAGTGGAACTCCGTCCGCTAATAATTGGCAGTAGATTTTTACGTGCCGAGTTGCCAGCTCTGACGCACAACCTTCAACGAAGGTACGCCCATTCACGCATGTCTCCACACAGAAGACACTCTAGCTAAGAATCGAACAGAGCAACGTCTTACTGTGAGGCGACAACGCTACCGCAGCACCACCACCGCAGTATACTGCATTATAAAAATTAATTTCCGTGGCGGGGCTAGCCACCTGGTGGTGTAAACCTTGGATCAAGATGATTGTCACTGCTGAAGTGACACCCCGACCCCATGTGCAGAATGGGAAAAGGGAACCCGATTCCATGTTCAAAATGTGAAAAGGGGTTGAGGATGGATGGATGGATAATAAATAGTTAATTTGCAGAAACAAGTCATATTTAGGTACATTTAGCCTATTATATTACTAAAATACTTGCAAACTAGTAACATATTATCCCATAATATAACCTTGTGTTTGCAATTTCCCTCACCCTAGACCAGGAGCAGATAAGGCAGCTATGATATCATTTTCATTTGTTTATCTTATACATTGTATTGATTATTGCTAAAGAAATTATAATGAATCAGTAACCCCCATTCCCATATCCTCTGTACTAGGTGGATGGGAATATGTGTTGTTCATAGCTGGTGGTCCCATTGTTGGAGATGCACCCATGAATCCTACATTAAATATATGGCAAGTCATCATAGATTGATCTCAATTGTCCAGGCATCCTGCCTATAAACTGTTAACCCTTAAAGGTAAAATTATGAGCACAAATGAATACTGGAACAGATTCCAAAATACTTGCTCTCAGAGTAAGTTACTTACTCTGAGAATACTTGGAGTAGTGACTTACATTGAGAGCAAGTCTTTTGGAATCCCCCTCCCCCGGTGGTGTAAGCCTGTATATAGATAGGCCATACACTGAAGTAAGTAACTTACAGTGAGAACAAGTATTCTGGAACTGAGCCTTGTGTTACTCTCCTCCTTAAATTTGTTTTCTGAGTATTACAGCTTATGACGCCCCTGCACTGGCCCAGTAATCAAGGAGCCTCAATCCTCACCACTAACACCAGTGAGGGACATACACACTGAGAGGATGACAAGTACACACACAGTAAAGTACAATTTCCCTTAAGAGCACACAGAGATCACAGTCAGTCTGGGCCTGATTTCTCCCTTGTTCTCCAGATCCCCAATAATACCCCCACTGGCATAGCTATAGGGTTGAGATCTCAGCTGAGTGGCCAAGCCAAAACCTCCAGCACCCTCTCTATCCAACCAGTGCTTCATGTCCCTGCCCAAGTAGCTCACACACACACACACACACACACACACACACACACACACACACACACACACACACACACACACACACACACACATATGTGCGCGGGCGCGCATGCGCACACACTTTGAGATTTGATTTATACACAAACACACACCTGGGAAAGGCTGGCACAGGTTTACTAGCTATGCCCCCTTCTGTCCAGACTATAAGGTAGTACAAGCTGCCACCAGCCACTACTTATCAGCTACTCTAAGGCCCTTACAAAGGGTGACCAACCCCACTGTGTAATGTTACTATTATCCAAATGGTAAGTGCGACCAAGACTTTCAGGGCTATTTTGGAGTGACTTGTACAGTGTCATCAAATACATATGCAAGTACTCTACGAGCTTAAATATCTCTATACAAACCACAATTAAAAAGGTTTAAATATATTTAATAATAGATAATAAAAGAACAAGACAATACTCAAACAACACAGTAACTACAGAGTTGAGAATCACAGGAAATATTTTAAAACATCATTGCAGGACAGTTTTAAATAAATATAAAAAATATCTAAACTAATATTTACTATACTCCTATCTATATCTAACAGAAATTAATGTACCATAGACTTGCTTACAGAGCAAGGCAAATGCAGACAAGAAGTGCTGAATGAATGTTTCTAGGTCCAAGACAGGATACAAAATGCCAATCTTTCTCTCTCTCTCTGAGAGTTCTTAAATCAATATCACATTTTACTGCTGGGTTAGGCTAGATGATATCACTTTTTGTCACCTGTCTTCCGTTCCCAGGCTAACCAGATACTAACATATCTGTGTTAAACATAATCTCTCAGACGTGCAGCTGCCAGGAAGTCACAGAGCAATGAAAACACTTTACATTTTAAACCTAGTAATTATTTCTGTTTCAAGGCAATAGAAAGAAACTTCTACCTCTAAACATCTTGTCTCCTTTAATGAAATTGAGAGATAAACACAATTGTAAAACAATTTCAACTTATTTTCTTAGAGTTTTTGCAAGTTAGCTGTGTATGTTCCAGTTTCTACTATTAAAGCATACATTTGCACAGGTATATAGTTTATATACATTTCTGTTCTTTTCCAGTAGGGTACACTGTGGTCACATTCTTGAAGCTCAGTATATAACATATAGTTTTCTTACATTTGTAAGACAAGCCTATGGATCATATTAATATTCACACATGACATAAGATTATTTACAAAATTTCAGATAGCTGGGCTGGCA
The DNA here is from genome assembly GCF_019279795.1 of Protopterus annectens. Classification (NCBI taxonomy): domain Eukaryota; kingdom Metazoa; phylum Chordata; order Ceratodontiformes; family Protopteridae; genus Protopterus; species Protopterus annectens. The sequence goes on along the minus strand of NC_056732.1, from coordinate 21,407,862 downwards.
GTGTCACATTTCTATATAAATTATATTAATATTTTTCAAGTGACATATAATTATTTACAAAATTCCTGATAGCTGGACTGGCAGTATTTCCCTGGTGTCACACAGCTCATGTGTCAGTAACTATTTGAAGTTTTGAGACATATTAGTGTGAATTCCAGAGTGCTGAAACTAAATGACTGAAATTGCAAATTTCCATAACCTAAATCTGAGATTGCTTTTCCTTATACTGACTTTTCTTTAAGGTATGGCAATTATTTTGTTGTTATAAATAAGTTCAGAAGGGTTGCAGCTTCTCCCCACATTTGGGGGTGCAGGGAGACTTGCTCCCTTCAAAAAAAATCTTTAAAGGAGAAAAATGGTGTTCAACACATGCTGATCTCCTGTGTTTTCAATCTTTTCATTTTGGCTTTTCATGGATTGCTACAATGAGTCTAAACATTTTAATAGGGTACTGTCATGAGTCTTTTAATGTATTATCTTTTGTACACAAAGGCAATGTATTATCTTCAACCAATAAGGAGTTTAAGATCAGTTGCCATAACGGTTAAGGTCTTTGCCATCCATGCGTAAGGTACAAGGCTTGATCCTGACCTCTGGCTAATACCTGTTTGGAGTTTGCATGTTCTCCCTGTCTTTCTGCAGGGTTCCTCTCACCTCTGAAGAAAAACATGCTGATTGTTTCCATCTCAAAGTCACCAAAGGGTGGAGCTGTGTGCAGCAGCACAGACTCTAGATGGTGCCCTATAGGGGGAAGAGTTGTACAGTCCAGCTGCATTTGGCATCTTCTGTGTTGCACAATATCCTTAAGATCAGATAACGTGGATCACAGAAATACACAAAATATGGCTCCAGGTGATATGGTTATGTTGACCAATGTCACCAAATAGGCATGGGTATTTGCCAGTGATAAGGTGGTTGAAGACCTGGCCTACTCCAAATTACTCCAGGAACCCATACTAATAGTGAGAGGGGTGTATGTGCCCCTATTGACCAGTGTGTGCCTGCTATAAATCCCAGAAGCCCTGGGTCAATAAGGTATTGGCCTGCTAGTGTCCATTTGCCCAGCTTGGGTTACCTGCGATAGCTCTGTTGAGTGAATGCTGGATGTAAACCTAAAAACATGCCAAACACGAACTAAGAATTGTTGCACTCAATGTAGGTTGACTAGAAGGATGGAGCTTGGAAGTGGATGACATGATGGCAATGAGGAATTTGGACATCCCATGTATCAAAGAGACAAGATGGAAGGGCAGTGCATGAAAGCCACTTGGTTTGGGATGCAGAGTCTACTACTCAGAAGGATGACAGGCTAGAAATGGTGTGAGGAATCTGGTGAGGGAGAGGCTTCAGAAGGCCATGAGAAATGTCAACAGAATTAGTGATAGACTCATGGCAATCAGATTCCAGTGTAATGATAGGGCAATATTTAATATCTCAGCCAATGCCCACAGCAGGGTTGTGATAGTGAAGAAGCGAGTGCATTCAGACAGTAGTTGCAAAGCCCACTAGATAAAGCAGGACAACAAGAATCTGTATTGATAATGGGTGACTTCAATGCACATATCGCTATAAACAGTACAGTATATGAGGACTGCCTGGCTCCACATGAGTGGGGCAATAGAAATAAAGAAGGAGATGCCACTCTAGACGTCTGTCTGGCAAATGGCTTGCTAGTAGCCAACACATGGTTCAACAAGAGAGACAGTCAAAAGATCATATAAAAGAATGGCCAACATACAACTCAGGTAGACTTCCTCCTAGTAAGGAAAGGGCACTGGGGTAGAATCAATGACTGCAAAGTCATCCCCAGTGCAACAGTTGCCCCACAGCATAAACCACTGGTAATCACAATCAGCTGCAAGCAGTGGTTAGAGAAGGCTCTAAGATCATCAGAGACCAGGCTGAGGATCTGGAAGCTGACTGGAGAAGAAGTACAACAGTGGAAGGAATTACTCAAGGCTCTAGCACCTCAAGGAGAGGGGAAAATAGGAGGAGTTGAAGAAGAATAGCAGTGCCTAAAAACAGCCTGTGTGAGGACTACAGAACAGATACGTGGCTGAGCCAGGTATGGAAATAAGGTACATAAGGAAAGCTGGGGGTGGAATGCAGAAATCTAGGAAGTCATCAAAAGAAAGGTGGAGTGCAGGAAAAAGTGGAAATAGAAAACAGACAGAGTTAGGAAGGAATACTAGTTGCAATCTGAGGTTTCTTATCTGGGGATAAACTCTTGGCTAGGCTTGTAAGGTCCCCAGGGCCATTAGCCTAGTAACCTCCTGTGATCCAATGAATAGCAAAGAACAAGGCATATCAGGCACTTGCCAGCTTCTGGAAAGCGACTCAGTAGATGGCACAAGAAACTCTCTCACTACAATGAGAGAAGAAGAGGAGCCCACCCTAGAAGAAGTAAGAACAGCACTAAGGAAGATGAAGTCAGGGAAATCAGCAGGATCAGGTGAGGTCACAGTAGATATGATAAAGATTTGGGATGAGACAGGAGAGAAATGGCTCCTGAGGTTACTCATAGCAGTGTGAAGAGAAAGGTGTAGCTCAGATAACTTGAGAATAAGCACACTAGTGCCAGTGGTCAAGAACAAAGGGGACATTCAGAACTGCGGGCCATACAGAGGTATCAAGCTCCTGTTGCATTACATGAAAGTACTGGAGAGGATGACTGATAAATGAATATGCAGAGTATTAGAATGTAAGATGGGAAATGAGCAGTCCAGATTCAGATTCTGATCAGGGTACAGTACAACTGACCCAATGTTTGCAGTGAGACAGATAGTTGAGAAGAAGCTAGAGATGAGGAAAGAGTCCGACTGGTCATTCCTAGACTTGGAGGAAGCATATGACAAGGTCCCAAGAAAGCTGGTTTGGGCAGTCCTGTAGTCCCAGAAACATTGGTAATATTAGTGCAGGCTATGTACAAGGACTGAATGACTCAAGTGCAAGCAGGGTTCAGTCTCACAGAAGGGTTCCCAGTGGGAGTGTGGGTGTGCATCAGGGTTCACCTCTGAGCCTACGTTGTTCATATCAGTGATGGACTACATTAGCAAACAGGTTGCAGGGGACAGATCAACAAAGTTGCTGTATGCAGACGATGTGGCATTACAGGCAGACTGAGCATAAACTTCAGCAAAGGGTATTGGAATGGAATGCAAAACTGAAGGCACATGGGATGAAACTGAGCACAGATAAGACAGTGGTAATGGCAGCAAATGGGGGAAATCAGAAGAAGCTTGGAATTGAGATAAAAGGGAAGATAGTATGACTGTAAAAAAAAGTTTAAACTTTCCTCCCTAAACAACACCCCTCACTCTTACTCTGTCAGACCTCTCCAGCTGCTACCTTTAACTGCTCTACTACTGGCTCCCTCACATTTACCCAATCACTAACTCACCTTGTTCTAACTGCTGGACTACTGGTTCCCTCACACTTACCCAATCGGCAACTCACCTTGTTCTAATTGCTCTACTAATGGTTCCCTCACACTTACCCAATCACTAACTAAAGAAAATCTTCTTCAAAGCTAACTTTGGGCTTCTAAGAACAGAGGTGGCTAACTTCATGGCACCCATGTAAATGGAGAATAGTTTCATGATTGCCGAATCCTACATCTAGGCACTGTACAAACACATACACAAATTCATGGATCTCGCCATACCCAATAGAACCAAGATGCTCTCCTCCAAAAAAGGAAGCCAATCTGGTGGTCCCCTGCCATGAACAAACTCTACAACAGAAGGAGGAAACTGATGCGGAATAAGGTGAAGTCCCAAGACTGGAAAAACTCCCTTATCAGCATCATCAAAAAGTTGAGATCCCTCATCAAATCCTCTAAAGCTAGCTATGAAAACAGAATTGCAATAGATAGTAAAGACAACCACAAGGCCTTCTATAGTTATATAAAGAATCTCCACAACAATACCCAGATTTGCTCTGAGCTACTGCACAATGGTACCTCCTATAACGAGCCAACAGATATTGCCAGTATACTGGCCGACAGAGTCAGTGCTAACTTTACCCCTCCCCCAAAAGGACCTATCACAATACCAGTAGATTGCCAGACACCCAGTATTACTGCTGCACAGGTTAAAACAGCACTGTCCAAGGCCAAGAATACAGCTTCTATGAGACCTGACATAATCCCTGGCTGTGTTCTACATGAACTACAGAGTGAATTGGCACCTCATCTGTGTGCCCTGTTCAATCACAGCCTCACCTCAGGCTTTGTCCCTACCGAATGGCACACTGCTATAGTCATCTCTCTCCACAAAGGAGGAGCAACTACAGACCCTAGGAACTATCGCCCCATTAGCCTGACAAGTCTGATATGCAAAGCTATGGAAAACATCATCATGGACTTAATAAACAAGGATATAGGGAATCTCCAAACTCTGGATCCCACACAGTTTGGTTTTGTGAAGGGTAGATCATGCCTGCTCAACTTGGTCGACTTCTTTGAGTGAGTCAGCAGAGCTGTAGATGAAGGCAAGTTGATTCATACAGCCTACCCTGATCTGATATCATTTGCCACTCAGGAATCATATAAAAACTCACTAAGCTAGGCATCAACCCCTATATCACTAGGTGGGTTGCAAACTGGCTCAAAGATAGAACCCACAGTGTGAAAGTAGCTGACTCCAAGTCAGACTGCCGACCAGTCACGAGTGGAGTCCCACAGGGATCAGTCCTGGGTCCTCTCTTGTTTGGTATATACTTGTCAGAAGTCCAGGCCAACACAAAGGGACTCTGGCTGACAAAGTTCACAGACGATTGCAAGTTGGGAACCATTATTAACTCCCCAAGTGATGTTGACATCCTACAGAAAGGCCTCACTGAGACTAATGACTGGTGTTAGAACCATGGCCTTAAGCTCAATGCCAAAAAATGTGTTGTGATCCCCTTTAGGAAAAACCCAGTTCCCATGAACTACATTGATGGTAGTCCACTGAACACAGTAGACTTTATAAGAGATCTGGGAACACAGGTTGACAACCTCTCTTTTGACCACCACATTGCCACTGGGGTCAGAAAGTTCTTCTATGTGGTATATCTCATTACTAAGGGTTTTGCATCCAGGAAGAAAGAGGTCATCATCTCTCTCTACTTTTCCCTCATTAGACCAATCATCGAGTACAATGCCCCATTTGGCATGTACCTCACTAGACACCTGCAACAATTGGAGAGGCCACAAAAGTACCTCACAAAGAGGATCCTCAGCATTAAACACTTCTCCTATATGGACAGACTCAAAAAACTCCACCTATTCTCTGTCTCATATTGCCTACTTAGAGGCGATCTCTGCTTGACTTACAAAGCCATGTCTGACCCAGCTCTGTTAGAAATGCTACATCTAAAGAAATCCCAATTCCTCTGCACCACACACTCCAGAGACCTCAACCTCATTGCCACAATCAACAGAATGTGCTAGAGGGACAGGTTCATAACCCAAAGACTGCCCATGCTATGGAATAGACTTCCCATAGATGTCAAACAGAGCACCTCACTGGCCCTCTTCAAGAGAAACCTTGATGAGTGGATGGGAAATAGAAAATTCACCCCGGGAGATCACTCCAGTGGCTCTACTCAACACAGGCACTGGAAACAAAGGTCGGGTGGCACAGTGCGAGGGTAGTCCTATGGGCTAGGCTTGTAAAGGCTCCAGGGCCATTAGCCTAGTACACATCTATGAACCTATGAACCTTGTTCTAACTGCTGTACTACTGCCTCCCTCACACTTACCCAATCACTAACTCACCTTGTTCTAACTGCTGTACTATTGCCTCCCTCACACTTGTTCTAACTGCTGTACTATTGCCTCCTCACACTTACCTAATCACTAACACACCTTGTTCTAACTGCTGTCCAATCACTAACTCACCTTGTTCTAACTGCTGGCAATCACTAACTCACATTGTTCTAACTGCTGTACTATTGCCTCCCTCACACTTACCTAATCACTAACACACCTTGTTCTAACTGCTGTACTACTGGCTCCCTCACACTTACCCAATCACTAACTCACCTTGTTCTATCTGCTCTCTCAACATCTTCACCCAGCTCATTCACTAACGGTTTTTCCACCCTGACTTTGAGAAATATATCTTACCAACTTGTGTACTTCACTCTATATTTTATGCATTGTTCTCAAAAGAATGCTATCTTTGTTACCACTTTGTTTTTGTGTGCATTTACATCTTATGCTACATTTTTGGAACCAGTTTGAGAAGTTCACTCTACTTTTCACTATTGGTTTCATTAATGCAATTTCTGTAACCTTTTTTGTGTGCTTCCATGGAGCTTTTTTCCTCGGGCCTCTGCTGAAAAAGGGCTCTAGCTCAGTTGGACTATCCCGATCAACAAATGTCAAACAAACAAATAAATCAATCAATAAATAAACAGTGGAACGGCTTAAAAGATTCAAGTATCTGGGAGAGGTGGATGAGATGAAGGGAAGCCTGAATGAAGAGGTCAAACCTAGAATCAGAGGGGCTACATCCAACCAGCGTAGACTCTCAGCTGTAGTCTATGATAGAAGAATGCCAAATGAGCTGAAATGTAAGGTGTACAAGACAGTGGTGTGACCAGTATTACAATATGGTACAGAAACCTGGGCAGTAAAGGCAGAGCAGATGAAAAAGCTAGAGATGATGGAAATAAAGTACCTGAGAAGGGTGGTAGGATGCACACTGTGGGACAGATGAAGGAATGAGGACATAAGAGCAGAAGCCAAAGTAGCTCCAATTGCAGAAAAGATCAAAGAGGACAGATTACAGTGGTTGGGGCACATGTGCAGAAAGCAAAAATTTTGGAGAGACAGGAAGAAGGCAAGATGAAATGAGGGCATCTAGCAAAGAACTGGATGGACTGTGTGAGATAAATCTGTGACAATCAGGCATGAGTGTTGAAGAAGGCAGGAGAGTGGCACTGAATCCAGAGATGGTGCCATTGACACGACACCCTGACCAGGTGTAGAAATGGGAAAAAGGGCTTGATGATGATGATGATGATGATGATGATGATGATGATGAAGAATCAATACAACTCAGTAATTGCTTAGTTCATTCTTCCCTTAGCAAAAACGTTGAAACTGACAACAATCCCAACTTGAACACTGTATAAGGTTTTAAAGTTCTTGTCAGGAACAACATGCTTGTGCTGTTTTCATAGCAATAAAATCACACTAAGCTGGTTACGTTTAGGTAACTAACAATAACATTACAAGAATTCGTGTCTGTCTTTAAATTGTAACTTATGCAAGAGATGCACATGTTTAAGTGTCAGAAATTGAAAAGAAAAAAGAAAGAAAAAAATATTTAGAAAAATATTTGAGAAACCTAAATGAACACACTGAAGACAGTGTTTTAGAGCATGTTTTTCAGTGGACTGTTTTGGATTTTTTTTTTTAATTTAAAATATAACTTTATTTTTTCTCTGGCATACAATACCTTGTACTATTATGTGGAAAAAATTATAAAGCAGAGACAAAAAAGAAAATGGATATAATTTCTTGCAGTAAAATGGATTTAATAGTTATTTTAAAGTTAAATAACCTAATTAAGCATCTTTAATATGACCCATTCCTGACTTAGAATTACTGTCTACTGAATTAATTTAAAATGTTTTTACAAGAAAACCAGTGCACAATTATCATGATATGATAGTATTAGTGTTAACATAATTTATTATGATAATAATGAATATCTTCTAATCCTGAGATCAGGTTGTGAATGTCAGCTCACACTACAAATTATTTGTATTATGATACAAAAAAGGAATTTCTTAGCAGCTAGTCTTTGCTATAATTATTACTCACCATTAATTATAGCAGTTTTGTATTTCCTTTGTCTTTTTTCTCAGCCACGTATATAATTTAGGCTTAGATTTTTCTGGCAGGCAAATTTCATTAAATGTAGAGATTTATCCAGTTTTGGAATGTGCATACCTCACTCTATAGAAGGATGGACATGGGTATTTAATAGTCTTTGTGAACAACAATTACTATTCAGACAAGATTCAAAGTGCATTTTTCCATATCACTTCAACTGGAACTGTATTTAGGTAGTAAAAGGTGCCATACAGACATAGCATTATATCTGGAAAAATTTCAATCTTTGCAGTCATTAATATCAGGGGAGCAGAATATTTAACTCTGCAGAAATCTAGAAGTGAAGGCTGTAGCTTTATTAAGAATGATGTTCTAAAATTTACTTCTATTTTTTAGGGTTTCAGATTATTGTTGTCAATTCTTGTACATTAATTGTAATTTTTTATGTATTCCACACTTTCTAATATATTTTACATATATATATATATATATATATATATATATATATATATATATATATATATACATTTTTAGTAAATATGTATTATTTTGTAGATTACCATAGTTATTTATTAGAAAGGGTCACTTATTTGAGTAAGAGTATTGATGTATTTGAGTTTCTCATCTGCCTTTTAAAAAAGTATTTTAAATATGTATGGCTTTTATATCAGTATTAGTATGGTTATTATGGCTTTAAGAGGGGAAGTAGTATGGAATTGACTAAATATGTTAATAAATTATTCAATTAAACATTTAGGGGAGGGTATATAAGCTTCCTTAACTGATGAATTTGTACATCTGAAAAAGTCAGTGGATGAAAACACTATGGATTTTGGTTGGTGTTTATTCAATAAATCTGTTTGTGGCTGCTACATCTTTGCACAATGATTATTTCAGCACCTCCTATTGGTACCTTTTTGTGACTGATACTTGTTTTCTGGTTAAGGTACCTGATCTTTTTTGTTTTTTTGGTTTATGTTCTAAAATTTGACTTACTTTCTGGTCTTGGTTTAACTAACTAGCAGTCTACAGCCAGCTGAACATATCTGTCATTTTTTTCTTGTTTTGTTATTTTCAGCTTGAGTGCAGAGTTGACTGTAACTCCTTTTGGTAATTGGTACAATGTTAAAAGTTTAGAAAAGTTGAGGTGGATTTTTAGACTGGTTTCAGAGATTGTTAAGCATTATGATAATTGACTAATACTAAAGCCTGTTATTTATTTCAACTGCAGAACTTCTTAGTGAGTATAATTATGGTTGATAATGCTAAAGGCTAGCTGCCTAGTCAGTTTCATTTTTGTGCTTGAAATAACCTATCCCATTTTGTTATAGACTGACCTCACCCATTTCATGGTTGATAATTATATATTACTCCCTAATGAGAGTTACTGGGATCATACTATAGATAATTTGAGGGGCCCATACATGAAATAAAACACTTAGGCGCTGCCTTTGTACATTAGTAGTACAGGGGGCAGTCATGGGTACATTTTCTGTTGATCTAAGTTGTTGAAAATGGAGATGGATGAACTTTGTTTTATGTAGATGAGGAGTCTGTTCCATGGCAGTGATAGCCTCTGTGAACTACACCTACCTCTCCAAACCATTCTATTGATGTTGTAGAAGAGGTTTAGATCCTTAGACAGAGTATCTCTGATGCCACTTGACTGCTGATGTGCAGTAAGTCCAACAGTGATGGGAAAGAGGATGCCCTGTATGCCAGCAACAGTTCCCCTCTTAGCAGTCTGTATGATACTAAGTATAGTGACATGTCTCTGAGTCGGTCCATGTAGCACATGTTGTTCAGACCTTGCATCCTTTAATTAAGGTATGTCTGTGAGTGTTCCAGTTGTTGCATGTGTCTGGACAGATACATGCTAAAGGGGACATTCTATGCAATTACTGGCCAAATGAGGGCTGAATAAAGGGAGGCAATGACATCACTACTTCTAGACACAATTTCTTTATTTATAAGCTGTGCAATATAGAAGGGCTTTCTTACAACAATAGACACGTGTTGTTAATTATTTCACCTCTAGAACTTCTTGCTCAGAATATTTATTTTATTTATTTATTTATTTGACGTTTGTTTACCGGGAAAGCCCAACTGGGTATGAGCCCATTTTCAGCGGAGGCCCGGGGAGAAAAGCTCCACAATACAATTTAAACAGAATTACAAATAAACATTCATTACAAAGACTAAGACAAACACACAGGAGTACAATTTGTGGATATAATAAAAGAAGAAAATATGTAAATATAAAGCAAACAATAAAGTTGAACATATATAGACGATAGAAGAGCGTTCCTAATATGCATGTTACATAATACATGAAAAATATATTACAGAATAAGTAATAAGTTGTTAAAACTATATACACTTTCTGGCAAGAGACTTAGTAAATTTAGGTCATCATTTCTGGGATAGATAAAGGTTAGTGCAAGAATAGAGAGAAGGAACATTAAAAGGTTAAGGAATTATAGAAAGGTTAGGCTAGAAAGTAGGTAATGCAGGAAGGGAAGTAGGATAGATCAAGAAAAAGTCTATTAAGACTGGAGAGAAGGGAATAGAAAATAGCACTAAAATGGCAGGGAGCGTTGGAGCGTGGGCCGATCCAATTATTGGCAGGGAGCGTGGGCCGATCCAATTATTGGCAGGGAGCATGGACTGATCCAATTATTGGTTAGATGTTCTTTCAGCCTAGACTTGAAGGAATAGTAGTGGGGTACAAGTCTGATTCATTCTGGAATACTATTCCACAAATTGGCAATACAATGAGAGTACAGACTAACACCATTAGATCTTTGAGATTTATAAATAGATAGCAGATACTTGTGAGAAGAGTGTATGTCACGAGATGGAATGTGTGTTGAAGTAGTGATGATGTTGTTTGTGAAAATGAGGATTTGTACAGTATTTTATGTGTTAGTGTTAGTTGATTAAAGGTGAGAAGGTGGGGTAGTTTGAGCCAGTTTGGGGACTTTACAGCAGAGCAATGGTGAGAGTAGTGGGCCTGCCCTGTGGCAAACTTTAGCTATTTTATTATAACATTGGCTAAGTTTTGCTTTGAGGGAAGAATGAAGATCAGTTAGGACAGGTGAAGCGTATAGAACAGAGGGTAAGAGACGGGTGGTGGCAAGGGTGTAGATCAGTGTGTGTGTACAGCTTTAAGAGCTTTCTAGGGGCTTGCACAAGTGTATAAATACTGACCATGTGTGAGCCTGACTGCCATTTTGTAGTAAGCTGCTGAGATGTAAGCATGCATGTCTGTGTAGTCTGTCTGTAAATCAGTTCATTTATATTTTGTAATGCTGCTATCCATCCTGATGTGTTTCTGTGTAATAAAGCATGTAAACAAACTACCCCGCCTGTTCGTCATCTATACTAGAGAAGGACAAGCGACATGATGTCAGAAGTGGCATGTCTGAAAAGGACATGGGGCCAGATGGGGAGCCAGATTCTTCAGTTTGAGACTGAGAGGCACTCACTTAACACTGGAGGAATATATAGGAGTGAATCATCCCTACTGCACATATAAATTACAAAACAGGTCAGAAATTAATTTCAGGTATTAAAACTTGCTCGAGCTATTTTGTATTCACAAACTATGAAAGAAGGCATTCAGAAGACTCTAAATGAATTTCTAAGTAACAGAAATAGCTGATACTGCAATATATTAACAGAAATATTCAAAATAACTATGGAAAATATTTCAAATAAAGTCCGAATCACATAAAATGAATAAAACAAGGGAAATGATTGCATGTTTTCACTAAGCACTACTTTTTCACATTAATCAAAGTTATTCAAGTTGTCTGAAATGTATAAAGTGTTAGCATGTTTGTGCAGTATTACAGTACAGGCACTTCACAAAATGTTGCCTCACAGCAAGTGGTTCTCCCATTCGATTCTTGGATGGAGCGCCTTCTGTGTGGAGTCTGCATGTCCTCCCCACAGTCGGGTGATGTTTAAAGACATGCAGGTAGGTGGGTGCATGAATGGGTGTGCCTTCTTTGAAAGTTGGGCATCGGGCTGGCAACTCGGTACTGTAAAAATCCACTGCCAATCATTAGCAGACTAGAGTTCCGCTATGGTGACCCTTAACCGGGAAAAGTCGAAAGACAAACAACAGCAGCCATTGCAAAGCATATTTCACAAGGCAAGCATTTTGAAGAGTTTATTGTGCATTTGAATGTTATTACAAGTGCTAGCTGTGTGTGATGTTTGAACATAATTACAAGGGCCATATTTTTTCAATGTGTTTGGGCATAATTTGTTGGCATGGCAGACAGGTTTTGAAAACCTGGTCCACTTGTGTTTGACAGTAATATTGCTGAGAACTGGAGAGTGTTTGAGCAAGAGTATGACATTTTCATACAGACTGCATTTTCTAATAAAGATGCACATACAAAGGCATTTATTCTGCTTAATTTAGCTGGTTCAGAAGCCATAGAAAGGAAGTATTCATTTGTGTATGCACCTGTTATCTTTGCAGGGGGAAAACGTCATATAGTTGTACTGGCTGAGTCAGGGCAAGACCCAGAATGCTTAAAATGTAAATTTAGAAAAATGTATAACCCCTAAAATGAATGTTACAATGGAACGGCACTTTATTTTACACAAGAGATCAAAAGCCTGGTGAAACTTTTGCAGCATATATAACTGATTTGAGAAACAAGGCTAAAACATGAAGATTTGGTGATTTAAGGGATGAGTTGACAAAAGACAGACTTGTGTGTGGTATTAAAGATGATGCGGTGAGAAAGATTTTGCTTCATGACAACTTTGAATAAGGCAATTGAGATTTGTCAGATATATGAGCTTACAAAAAAAGACACAAATCTGCTTGCAAATGAGAGATGCATGCTTCCAGTAACTTCTAAGGCCAATGTTGATAGTATGCAGCACATGGTTAACAGAAACAGGCTTAAGCACATGGCTGCAACTGTAAACCCTGTAACACTCACTTGGAAACCCTGTAGTTTTTTCGCAAGTTCCAAGGCATGCTCTGGAATCTGCACAGTCTCAGTGAAGCATAAGAGTGAGTCAGCAAACTCAAAGCATGTGCCCCAACCTAGTTTCATTGCCAACTGTCATAAATGTGGAAGAAGTCATAAGCCTAAAAGAGAAAAATGTTTAGCTTTTGGTCAACAATGTCACAAGTGCAATAAGTGAATCATTTCAAAAAGGTTTGTAAATCAAAAGGTTCATAGGTTCATAGGTAGGTACTAGGCTATTGGCCCAAGGGCCTAAGTAAGCTTAGCCAACAAGGTTCCCTGGCTTACGCCACCCAAGAAAGTTATTTTACTGTGCCCCTGTCGAGCAGAGCCACAGAAGTGATCCCCGGGGTGTATTTCCTATTTCCCATCCACTCAACAAGATTTTTCTTGAAGAGTGCTAATGAGGAACTTTGATTGACATAGATGGGTAGCTTGTTTCAGAGTATGGAAAGTCTCTGGAACAGAAATCTATCCCTTCAGCATGTCCTGTTTATTGTGGTGACAAGGTTTAGGTCCCTAGAGTGTGTAGCTCAGAGGGACTGGGATTTCTTTAGGTGTAGCATGTCCAACAGCTCTGGGTTTGACATAGCTTTATATGTTAGGCAGAGATCACCTCGGAGTAGGTGATATGCTATGGAGTAAAGCTGGAGTTTTTTGAGATGGTCAATGTAGGGCATCTGTTTGAGGCCAGTAATCCTCTTTGTGAGGTACTTCTGTGGCCTTTCCAGCTGCTGCAGATGTCTTGTGAGGTACATACCAAAAGGGGCGTTGTACTCTATAATGGGTCTAATGAGTGCTGAGTAGAGGGGAATAATGACCTATTTTTTCCTGGATGAGAACCCTTTTGTGATGAGGTGTGCCATGTAGAAGGATTTCCTGACTACTGTGGTGATGTGATTATCAAAGGAGAGACTACTGTCCACCTGGGTCCCAAGGTCTCTTATCACACATTCGGCGTTAAGTAGACTGCCGCCTATGTGGTAGTTCATGGGTACGGAGTTTTTACCAAAGGGGATGACAGTGCACTTTTTGGCATTGAGCTTGAGGCCATAGCTCCGACACCAGGCTCAGTGAGGCCCTTCTCTTGGATGTCCACATCATTTGGGGACTCAACTATGGCTCCTAGATTGCAGTCATCTGTGAACTTCATTAGCCACTGGGCTCCTGTGTTAGCCTGTACTTCAGAAAAGTAGATACCAAACAGGAAAGGTCCCAGGACTGAACCCTGTGGTACTCCATTTGTCACTGGTCTGAATTCAGATTTGGAGTCTGCAACTTTTACAGTGTGAGTTCTGTCAATGAGCCAGTTGGCAACCCAATCTTGTGGCGTAAGGATTTATACCTAGTTTAGTGAGTTTATCTATAATTCCAGAATGGGGGATGGTGTTGAAAGCCTTGGCAAGGTCAAGATAGGCTGTGTGAACCACCTTAGCCTTGTCTACAACTTTGGGGACTGCCTCAAAGAAGTCGATCAGGTTCAGGAGGCATGATCTGCCTTTCACAAACCCAAACTGGGTGGGGTCCAGAGTTTGGAGGTTACCAATGTCTTTATTTATGAGTTCCATGGCCTTACAGACCAGGCTCATCAGGCTAATAGGGCGATGGTTCCCGGAATCAGTGGTGGCCCCCCCTTTGTGGAGTGGGATAACTGTTGCTGTGTGCCATTCAGTGGGCACAAAGCCTGATGTGAGGCTATGATTGAACATGGTGCTTAGGTGGGGAACCAATTTGTTCTGAAGTTAGTGTAAAATGCAGCCTGGGATGTTGTCTGGTCCCATGGATGCTGTGTTTTTGGCTTTACAGAGTGCAGCTTTTACCTGCATAGTTGCGATTACAGGGTCTCTGCATTCTTCCTGTATAGATATGGGCCCTTTAGGGGGTGAGAGGGGGTAAACTTAGTACTGAACCTATCTGCCAGGATGTTGGCAATATCAGTTGGTTCTGTAATTTCCATGCCATTGTACTGTAACTCAGAGCAGATCTGGGTGTTGCCATTGAGATTCCTGACATAGCTATAGAATGCTTTGTGGTTGTCCTTAGAATCAGTGGCAATTTTATTTTTGTACTTAGCTTTGCAGGCTCTTATATGGGATCTTAGCTTCTTACTGAGGCTGACCAGGGAGCTCCTCCACTCATGGGATTTTACTCTCTTTTGCAACAGTTTCTTCCTTCTGTTGCAGAGTTTGTTTATGGCAGGGGACCACCAGATTGGCTTCCTTTTTTTGGAGGATAGCATCTTGGTTCTGTTTGGGATAGCATGATCCATGCACTTGTGTTAAGTGCTTATAGAGTGCATTTGTGTAGGATTCAGCAGTTGTAACTGTATTGTCCATCTGCATAGGTGTCATGAAGTTCACCACTTCTGTCTTAAAAGGCATGAAGTTGGCTTTGGAGAAATTTTTTACTGTGGTTTCCTTAATGGGGAGTGGGGATGGGATGTGGATATCTAGGGTGATTAGCTTATGGTCGAATCTGACCAATGAGGAGTTGACTTCAGGTATGGAACAC
Organism: Protopterus annectens; assembly: GCF_019279795.1. Classification (NCBI taxonomy): domain Eukaryota; kingdom Metazoa; phylum Chordata; order Ceratodontiformes; family Protopteridae; genus Protopterus; species Protopterus annectens. The sequence goes on along the minus strand of NC_056732.1, from coordinate 21,392,523 downwards.
CGGTCACTCATGCTGGTAATGACTAGGTCTAGGATATTGTTGGCCCTGGTGGGGGTGTGGATAAGTTGATCCAAGGCATTGGAATTTATAAATTCCAGTGAAAGCGTTGAGCAAAGGAGTTGGTACATGAGTAGTTTTCCCAGTTAATGGTGGGGTAGTTGAAATTATCCATTATTAGGGTGTTTGGTTGAACCCTAATATTTCCATTATATCAAGAAAAGAGGAGTGGGAATCTTAGGGCATGGTGGGGGATCTGTAGCAAGCTACAATTTGGATTGCAGTTTTGCCCAGAGTTAATTGCACTTGGATAACCTCGGATGCATATCCTTAATGAATATCAACACACCTCCGCCTCTAGTGTTCCGGTCCATGTTAGATGGCCGAAAAGTGTGGTATGAATTATAGCCTGGTAATGCAGGGGTGCACTCTGGAGCCTGGAACCAGGTCTCAGTCACTGCACAGATATCGATGTTCTCCATTTTAAGGAGTGCCTCGAGGGTGTGCATTTTGAGAGTTAGACTTCTAGCATATAGTAGTATTACCCCCAGTTTTTGCTTGCCTGTTCCTGTTACAATGATGAATTTGTCATTTGAACCTTGCCTAAATAAGGCACTATAGGGTGGCAAGAGCCTTAGCCAGTAAACAGAATCACAGGCGTGACAGGTGCAGGCCATCTCTGGCAAAGCATCATGGTCTGTAGACCATGTCATCCCAGGCAGACAGATACTGGATCCCCTTAGAATGACACCAGAAGCTTAGCCAATTGTTGAAATTAATCATTTGGTCCTTGTACTGAGGTGTCATTCTGGGCAATGGCAGGATGCTACCCAGGGCTATGGTCATACCTGCCTGGGCTACAAGATCGGAGAGCTCTTCCATGTCTCTTTTCATGTAGTCCAGGGAGGTATGGCTCAGGTCATTCACACCATCATGGACAATGACAGAGTCATATTTGTACTTGTTCTGGAGTGACCTGAGTGCATGGGTTATGTGGCGGATCCTGGCACCTGGCAGGCAGCTGACAGTAACCTTCTCCTTGTTTAGCCTGGTGAGTGGGACATCATGTGTGCCTGACTATAGAGTCACCTATGACTAGTGTGTTGGGTACGTTGTTTTGCCTTATGGGCTGTGGTTGAGTGGCACACTGAGTCTGGGGGCTATGTGTCATTTGGGTTGTGTTGGGGGTGGAGGTTGATTACGTTTCTGCTTTGGAGGTCTCTGTTGCTTGAGCAGATTATTGAGAGCCTCCACAAATGTTTTTGTGTTTCTATGTGTGGATTTTGGTGGTGTAGGTTTAGTTAGACTATGTGATGAGTGCGGTGTGGTGCAAGTGTTTACCTTCTCCTCTTGACTGTCAAGTTCAGTCTTGGATGGAGAGAGCTTTACCTCCAGTTTGGCTAGATAAGTGCATCTCTCACAGGTTGTAGTGTTGGGTGGTAGGAGGAGAGGGTTGTCTGTGTACATGAGACAATTGCTACATTGCCCCAAGATGCCCAGATTCATCAGATAGACAGGAGAGAACACTGGAGCTAAGCCTTGGACATGCCCGAATAAAACTATTTTCCTCTAGATAAATGAGAAAAGTGAATACAAGAGCTGTTTTTCTCTAAGCAGGTGAGGAAAGTAAGTACAAAAACTGTTTTTCCTCTAGGTAAGAGGAAGGCTGAGTGCTGTAGTAATTTGTAGCTTATTTAGTGCTTACAACAAGTTCTGAACAAGTGCTGAGCACAAATAAGCAAATTTAAGTGCTAAAACTAAGAATCTGTATCTGAACTAGACTAGTTACAGGAAAGAAACAAGTGCAAATGCAGCTTTTAAATCAGAAAGTTGAGAGAGATGGTAAAACTGCCCAAATGGCCAATAACTACAATTTCTGGGCCAGAAACCACTCCTTATGTGGATTGATAGGTTACCTAGTGCTTACCACTCCCACTGATAAGCTAGTAGGCTTCCCGCCAACACAGAAAGGCTTGGGGGCCTCAGGAGCTTGCATACAGTCTTGGATACAGCAAATCTGTGTCTGGACTAGACTAGTTACAGGAAAGGCAGTAAACAAGCATATTATTTTGTTACAGTTAAGCAGAACACGGAGATTCTAGCAAAGTTTTTTTTTTTTTATAAAGGAAATGGAGAAAGGAGAAGCAGAAGATAATTAAAGGTTAGGAAACTAAGTGGGTTGGCCTTCACAAATGTTCTCTCTGTATTAGGTAAAATCAGCTAATGACACTAGACTTGGAGGAGTGTCCCAGATCAAATTTACAGTAGGGGCGGGCAACTGCAAAGCCACCAACTATAAGAAGAAGACACCAACAGGGATGGAGGGTGGGGAACAGATCACAATATTCAATGAAAGAAATAACAGTATTGCAGACCGACCACTATATTCACTGAACAAATAAATATAAAAATAAAATGCAATACTATCTTTAACATTGCAAGTTTGTACTTATCCCAGCTTGTAATGCAGTTGATGGTAGGTATAAAGCAGCCAGCCAAACAGCTATTGCTGAAATTATTTCAAAGATATATGACTAACACTTATAATCACAGAGTAAACCTCTAGGCTAAGAGTTAACACTGAATATGAATGAAGTGGAACAACAGTAACCCCCACTACTTGCAGAGAGAGAGCAGTGGCAGCTCATCCCATGGGACTGCAGGACTGCAGCCCCCCCCCCAGCAAGAAAGGAAAAATAAAGAACATTTTTAAAAAATTAAATATTTATTTTTTCAATTTATATATACAGTATACTACTGTATACTGCTGGCTGGCCAGTTACTTAGCTGCGAGTCCGACTGACTCGTTGAATTCCCGGAACTGCACATGCTCGGTGAGTTCCGGGTTTTAAAAAAAAAATAGTTTCTGTAAATCCAAACTGCTATAAAAGCAGTCTGGATTAAGGGGAGAAGGCATCAGTGGGATGCACAGAAGTATATGCAGTTTGTAACCACATAGAATTGGAAGGGGCTTGGACTGCCACGTCTGCAGTCACATACATGACATGGATGGGCTGAATGGCTACTGACTGGTTTTCACTCTCTTCCCGTACTTTGTGTGCTGGGAAAAGATCAAGAAACCATCAGTAGCAGACATTTCTTTGGTTTACAGCATTCAGCCTTACATAGGTTCATAGGTAGGTACAAGGCTATCTGCCCGCGGGCATTTATAAGACTAGCCAGAGTGTGTCAGCTTTTGCCACCCATTGATTAACTAACTGAGCCTCTGTCAAGCAGCGCCAATGAAGTGATCCCAGGGGTGTATTTTCTGTAACCCATCCACTCGTTCAGGCTTCTCTTGAAGAGTGTTAGTGAGGGGGTCTGCCTAATGTAGTTAGGAATTTTGTTCCAAAGCATGGGGAGTCTCTGTGACAGGAATCTATCCTTCCAGCATGTTCTATTTATTGTTGTGGCAAGGTTTAGCTCACTACAGCACATGGCTTGCAGTGACTTGGATTTCTTTAGGTGGAGCATGTCCATCAATTCTGAGTTGGACATGGCTTTGTAAGTCAGGCAGAGATCACCACTGAGTAAGCGATATGCCACTGAGTACAGCCGGAGTTTTTTCAGTCGGGCTGCACAGGACATATGTTTGAGGCCAGTAATCCTTTTGGTGAGGTGCTTTTGTGGTCTTTCCAGCTGTTGGAAGTGTCTTGTGAGATACATCTCAAATAGGGCATTGTACTCTATGATGGGTCTGATGAGTGAGAGGGGCACTATAACCTCTTTAGTTCTAGATGTGAACCCTTTAGTAATTAGATGGGCTACATAGAAGGATTTCCTAACTACTTTGGCAATATGATTGTCAAAGGAGAGATTACTATCTACCTGGGTCCCCAGATCTCTTATTACCTCTTCTGTATTAAGGGGGCTGCCACCTATGTGGTAAATCATGGGTGTTTTGTTTTTCCCAAATGGAATGACTATGCATTTTTTGGCATTTAGCTTGAGGCCATGACTTTGGCACCAGGTGTCTGTCTCAGTAAGGCCTTTTTGAAGGATGTCCGTGTCAGCCGAAGAGTCAATTATGGCTCCCAGTTTGCAGTCGTCGGCGAACTTGGTTGGCCATAGTCCTCCTGTGTTTGCCTGTACTTCTGAGAAATATATGCCGAACAGTAGGGGTCCCAGAACCGAGCCTTGTGGGACACCACTTGTGACTGGTTTAGAGTTGGACCTGGACCCCGCTATTCTTACCGTGTAAGTTCTGTCTGTAAGCCAGTTGGCAATCCATCTTGTGATGTAGGGGTTTATTTTCAGGCTGGTGAGTTTTTCTATAATACTCGAGTGAGGAATGGTGTCGAGATTACAGAGATTATCCAACTTTGTTCGATCGGACACTACAGTGAAAGGCTTTCAAAGGCACTAAGCTGACAGCGGACTGACTTTCATTTTTACTCTTTTCTTGGTACGTATGCATTGATTGCATTAATATTATTCATTTTTACTCTTTTCTTGGTATGTATGCATTGATTGCATTAATATTATTCATTTTTACTCTTTTCTTGGTATGTATGCATTGATTGCATTAACATTATTCATTTTTACTCTTTTCTTGGTACGCATGCATTGATTGCATTAACATTATTCATTTTTACTCTTTTCTTGGTATGTATGCATTGATTGCATTAACATTATTCATTTTACTCTTTTCTTGGTACGTATGCATTGATTGCATTAACATTATTAATTTTTACTCTTTTCCTGGTATGTATGCATTGATTGCATTAACATTATTCATTTTTACTCTTTTCTTGGTATGCATGCATTGATTGCATTAACATTATTCGTTTTTACTCTTTTCTTGGTATGTATGGATTGATTGCATTAACATTATTCATTTTTACTCTTTTCTTGGTACGTATGCATTGATTGCATTAACATTATTAATTTTTACTCTTTTCCTGGTATGTATGCATTGATTGCATTAACATTATTCATTTTTACTCTTTTCTTGGTATGCATGCATTGATTGCATTAACATTATTCATTTT
>NC_056732.1:21270035-21382535 GCF_019279795.1 Protopterus annectens | reverse complement strand
AGTGAGAAGAAGGCAATGTTACATGCCTTAATGCTGTATCTGGCACTACGGGTTGTCTGTGTAGAGATTAGTGAGAAGAAGGCAATGTTACATGCCTTAATGCTGTATCTGGCACTACGGGTTGTCTGTGTAGAGATTAGTGAGAAGAAGGCAATGTTACATGCCTTAATGCTGTATCTGGCACTACGGGTTGTCTGTGTAGAGATTAGTGAGAAGAAGGCAATGTTACATGCCTTAATGCTGTATCTGGCACTACGGGTTGTCTGTGTAGAGATTAGTGAGAAGAAGGCAATGTTACATGCCTTAATGCTGTATCTGGCACTACGGGTTGTCTGTGTAGAGATTAGTGAGAAGAAGGCAATGTTACATGCCTTAATGCTGTATCTGGCACTACGGGTTGTCTGTGTAGAGATTAGTGAGAAGAAGGCAATGTTACATGCCTTAATGCTGTATCTGGCACTACGGGTTGTCTGTGTAGAGATTAGTGAGAAGAAGGCAATGTTACATGCCTTAATGCTGTATCTGGCACTACGGGTTGTCTGTGTAGAGATTAGTGAGAAGAAGGCAATGTTACATGCCTTAATGCTGTATCTGGCACTACGGGTTGTCTGTGTAGAGATTAGTGAGAAGAAGGCAATGTTACATGCCTTAATGCTGTATCTGGCACTACGGGTTGTCTGTGTAGAGATTAGTGAGAAGAAGGCAATGTTACATGACTTAATGCTGTATCTGGCACTACGGGTTGTCTGTGTAGAGATTAGTGAGAAGAAGGCAATGTTACATGCCTTAATGCTGTATCTGGCACTACGGGTTGTCTGTGTAGAGATTAGTGAGAAGAAGGCAATGTTACATGACTTAATGCTGTATCTGGCACTACGGGTTGTCTGTGTAGAGATTAGTGAGAAGAAGGCAATGTTACATGCCTTAATGCTGTATCTGGCACTACGGGTTGTCTGTGTAGAGATTAGTGAGAAGAAGGCAATGTTACATGACTTAATGCTGTATCTGGCACTACGGGTTGTCTGTGTAGAGATTAGTGAGAAGAAGGCAATGTTACATGCCTTAATGCTGTATCTGGCACTACGGGTTGTCTGTGTAGAGATTAGTGAGAAGAAGGCAATGTTACATGCCTTAATGCTGTATCTGGCACTACGGGTTGTCTGTGTAGAGATTAGTGAGAAGAAGGCAATGTTACATGACTTAATGCTGTATCTGGCACTACAGGTTGTCTGTGTAGAGATTAGTGAGAAGAAGGCAATGTTACATGCCTTAATGCTGTATCTGGCACTACGGGTTGTCTGTGTAGAGATTAGTGAGAAGAAGGCAATGTTACATGACTTAATGCTGTATCTGGCACTACGGGTTGTCTGTGTAGAGATTAGTGAGAAGAAGGCAATGTTACATGCCTTAATGCTGTATCTGGCACTACGGGTTGTCTGTGTAGAGATTAGTGAGAAGAAGGCAATGTTACATGCCTTAATGCTGTATCTGGCACTCACGGGTTGTCTGTGTAGAGATTAGTGAGAAGAAGGCAATGTTACATGACTTAATGCTGTATCTGGCACTACGGGTTGTCTGTGTAGAGATTAGTGAGAAGAAGGCAATGTTACATGACTTAATGCTGTATCTGGCACTACGGGTTGTCTGTGTAGAGATTAGTGAGAAGAAGGCAATGTTACATGCCTTAATGCTGTATCTGGCACTACGGGTTGTCTGTGTAGAGATTAGTGAGAAGAAGGCAATGTTACATGCCTTAATGCTGTATCTGGCACTACGGGTTGTCTGTGTAGAGATTAGTGAGAAGAAGGCAATGTTACATGACTTAATGCTGTATCTGGCACTACGGGTTGTCTGTGTAGAGATTAGTGAGAAGAAGGCAATGTTACATGACTTAATGCTGTATCTGGCACTACGGGTTGTCTGTGTAGAGATTAGTGAGAAGAAGGCAATGTTACATGCCTTAATGCTGTATCTGGCACTACGGGTTGTCTGTGTAGAGATTAGTGAGAAGAAGGCAATGTTACATGCCTTAATGCTGTATCTGGCACTCACGGGTTGTCTGTGTAGAGATTAGTGAGAAGAAGGCAATGTTACATGCCTTAATGCTGTATCTGGCACTACGGGTTGTCTGTGTAGAGATTAGTGAGAAGAAGGCAATGTTACATGCCTTAATGCTGTATCTGGCACTACGGGTTGTCTGTGTAGAGATTAGTGAGAAGAAGGCAATGTTACATGCCTTAATGCTGTATCTGGCACTACGGGTTGTCTGTGTAGAGATTAGTGAGAAGAAGGCAATGTTACATGCCTTAATGCTGTATCTGGCACTCACGGGTTGTCTGTGTAGAGATTAGTGAGAAGAAGGCAATGTTACATGCCTTAATGCTGTATCTGGCACTACGGGTTGTCTGTGTAGAGATTAGTGAGAAGAAGGCAATGTTACATGCCTTAATGCTGTATCTGGCACTACGGGTTGTCTGTGTAGAGATTAGTGAGAAGAAGGCAATGTTACATGACTTAATGCTGTATCTGGCACTACGGGTTGTCTGTGTAGAGATTAGTGAGAAGAAGGCAATGTTACATGACTTAATGCTGTATCTGGCACTACGGGTTGTCTGTGTAGAGATTAGTGAGAAGAAGGCAATGTTACATGCCTTAATGCTGTATCTGGCACAGCAGAGATTTTCTGCATCAATTCATGATGAACCATTAGCTAAACGACAGTGGAAGAGGTCCTAACTGAGTTCTATCCATTTATATAGATATATATATATTTATTTATATTTATATTTATATATATGATGCTGATTTTGTAATCTAGACTGTATGGCTATCTGCATTTTATACTCTATATATATGTAACTAGTGTTGTTGTTGTCTGTAGGTCTAGACCATAGCTGAAAACAGCCTCTGGAGCCTGGCCAGCTCCCATAAACACATAACAAATAAACAAACAAATAAGTAGTTTGATTAGTGTAGTTTCAAAGTGAAAACCTTCAGAGCAACAATGCCTCCTTCTTTCACAGGAAAACAGTTTAAAGGCATGACAGTGGTATTTCGTCTGAGGCAAAAGGATGACTCTGTGCATTTTGTATGCTAATAGTTGTGAGTATGGCTTGTTGAATGACTACAAAACAGGTAGGTCGTATCCTACCAAATGAATAAGAGTAAAGTCTCTGTTAGGAGTGCTCAAAGCTGAGAAGATAAGTTATGTTAGTAATGAAAGTCAAGAATTAATTTATTCTTTTAGAATAATAATTTGAACCAAAACTCAGATGCTATTTAGTTAAACAGTTATTTGATAACTAAACTATTTTATGTAAGTAATGATTTAGTATGTTGTCTTAGGTGCTGTTTTTGGTAGCAGACGCTTTGAAAGACACTTGTGTCTCTCTGGAACCCATCCTGAAACTGTTAATGGTTAGTTTATTGCTATGACTAATTCTTTAGAAAGGCATATATTCCATTATCTATGTCTGTTTATTGTGTCTGTGTGAGTACAGTTTCTCATCACATTTTTGGTCCATTTTTCATAAAATTGTGGTTTTCTGGTAAATTAGTGGCAAATCATTAAAGATTGAAGTTAGAAAATAATGAAAGACATTTGAGTTTCAGATTTCATACCCTTCAGAAAATTCATGCTAATGTAAGACCTACTATTTTATTAACATTCTAAGTTTGTAAGAGCAATATTTAAAAATTGTCCTTATTTTTGGGCCTTTGTCCCACTTCTATGAAGTTGAGAGTATGACAAATGTGTCAGGGCCATCACCATCAGCCAGAGACATTTCAAATTGTGACATGCTTGTTCCACCCCACTCCCCCATGTAGTGACTCTGGATGTGTCCAAGCAAGGCAAGGAGCAGTTATAGAGTGTAAGTCTGCAGAGTATCCCCCATCCAAGGTAGACACAAGTACAACAGTAGCTTTTCATCTGTCCTTGATTTTGCAGAGTGTTCTGATTTTCTGTCATATTTTTATACTGTTGATTTATGCTTCTTATTATTCAGAAAATGCATGTTACATTGTCTGTTGTTCTGTGTTTAAATAGCAAGGCTTTAATGATCATCAGGTAAGCTTGTCTGAGACTATAAGATGCAAGTAAGCTTTAATAAGCATACTGTTAAAGAATTATCAACATTGAAAGCCTTTTTGTTGTTGCCATGCAGAGAATATTTACATAACTAGATAATGTATAAGCCTTGGGTATTGAAATGCATATGACAGTATTTGTAATAAAGGACGCAATTACAGTATTTTCATAAGCTTATTACATTTGTTGGAGACTAGCAGTCATCTTTGCAGGCTTTACCCATAAACTAAACAGAATGCCAATCTATCATGTGTGGTACATAACTTGTGCAGTAATACTTTAAACAATTTATCTTGAGCTTGTTTCTTGTTTGCTGTTCATTTTTTACTTTGATCATGTTTTCTCCATGAAACAAGTAGATAGTTGTCAGGTAGCAGGTCTTTTTTGGATAAGAAACATTTTTACAAGTGGGGGTATTACAGAGATTGCTACTTTCAGCATGTTACTTGGTACTTTTATAAAGCTGAATATAAATTATAATTAGAACTGCAGTACAAGAAGAAGTGGTTTGAGTTGAGTGCTGCTTGTTTTTTTATACTTGATTTTGACTGGCATTCCAGTAATATATTTAAAAAGTAATTTATTTTTTCATTCCTCACAACCTTTTTGTTTCCCTTTAGATATTAAGTAAGCTGTCATGTAGCCAATGCATTGAAATATTTTTTTTTCTTCTCCAATTCATTTTGTTTTGATTGGACTCTCATAATGTCGGTTTGGCACCGAGGACAGCGTATTTAATTAAAGTCCCACGTTTTTGTGGTTTTGAGCATAGCTCTACCACTTTCTAGTTGGCCACACCCCCTGTTGGCCCCACCCATTCAGCTGTCTCCTGCAGCCCCCCTTTGATTTGAAGTCACCAGCCGCCACTGGTATCATACAGTAGAATTGCTAGAAAATTAAACTTAATCTGCTTCTCAAATGTGTACACATTTGCAGTGCTTTTTGAAATGCTACTTTTCATTTCCAAGCTAAAACACTCTAAAACAGCAAATACATTAACCACTTTTATGATAAAACAATAATGATTACCTTTCACTACTTGTGATAGTGAAATACCATCTGACGGTAGAGTCACTGCCATGCTTTTGTGTACAATTAAGTTCTATTATTTCATTATGTTATTTGATGATACACATCTCTACCCCAGATAACAGAGAAGGAAGAGGCATCTTTAAATGTTTGTGGGGCAATATTATTCTGGACTCATTCATCAGGTTTATGATGCTGTTGACATGACCTAAGACAGCAATTCATTTTTTCATTTTCTTCCAGAACAGAGACAAAGATCTATGATGGTGCCTGACTTTAGCAAACAGATTACCTGCATAAAGGGCTACTTGACAAACCTCATTTGTATAGGTTTATAGGTAGCTGCTATCCTTACCTTCCAGGAGACAATTAATGATCAAGCCAAATTCCCAGTTGCCCCAAAGTACTGTCTAAGTGACTTGCCTATGATAACAGAGTAAGCAAAAGAAGACTGAGGCAATGAAACCCTGTGCCACGGGAGTTACATCTTACAGCCTTAGCCCTCTGTGTCAACTACCAGGCTAAAACACTTGGCCTTAAAATGCCTGATGACTCTATTGTATAGGTCAGTAAAGCTAAAGTCAAGAAAAAGGCTGGAAAGGAACTTCCAAGATGGCTGCACACTGATCAACAGCTTGATTCCAGCTCTCCCAATGTGAAAACAGAAACTGAAAAATAAGGGCCAGTGATATAATTACCTTGGGTAGCATTCAGTTAATGGATAGTAAGTACGCTGCCTGGATGCCAGCAAAGAAGATATTTGAGGAGCCAGAAAAACATCAACCAGAAAAGGTGAAGAAAAAACACTGTCTGGGAAGAATCCTGCAGATGTTCAGCAAAAGGCAGTTCAAGCTCCAGCTTTGGTATAAGAGACGGCTTCCAGTAATCTAGAGGAAAAATATAAATCAAATATACTCAGAAGTGATTAAAAGAAATGAAGCATTGAAGGACTATATCAACTCAAATACCAAAAGGATGGAAAAATAGAAGAAGCTTTAACTAGCAATTCAGATTAAATGGTCTTTAACATTACTGTTTAGCACCTTTACACAGAGAAAGAAAGCTGTGTTTTCATTCTTTAATTTGTTTTTAAATTCATTTTAGCAGTCATAATATTTTGACAACTACACATATTTCTATAATATCAAACTAATAACATAATAACATAAAATGAGTTTGACACAGTTATATGTTTAACATTTCTCACCCCCACACCTGAACAAATGCAGATCAGACTTGCACAGCATACAGTAACAAACTGCAATGATATTTTTTCACAGACATACTGTTTATTAAATTAAGTCAGGCACACACCTTGTCCATAGCAATCAGGGAAATCTTATTTTAATAAAATAGTAACATTCGTCATCCCCCCTCCCAGGAGAATCAATAGCACAGCTAGGCAGTTCAAATGGGCAACTACCCTGGGCTGAAAGTGTTGGGGGGAAGTGATCTGTAAGTCTCAATCACTTTTTAATGCATACCAGTTTTTAAAAGTCAGTATTGCATTTGTGGTCAAATATGAGCCCTGAGCACTGTGGTACTCTACATATGAGCTAAACTGTAGCAACTATTTGGTACATATTTGCAGGAAGCAGTTTGCTACAATTTACAATAGAGAAGATGTTTCTTTTTTTAACTAAACCCTGACTACAGTACACTCTGTGCAAGGTATAAACTGTTGCAACTGTTTGCTACAGTTTAAATGAGAGAAGATGTTTCGGTATTTATGTATTATTGCAATCAGACTTTTGCGGTTGTGAAATGCCCATACTTAAAGAGGAACAACTGCATGAAACACTGTAAGATATGATTCAAACTCAGTTTTGCATTTAAAAAAGTATGAATTAGCTGTAGGAGCAGAAAAAAATGCCAAAAATCCTCTTGGTGTTTTACGTGGATTACAGACACACGCTTGAATTGTCATGGATGCTGCCTTACTGATGAATGCAATGCTTGGAGCATGAGGAATGAATCCTTCATAGAAGGAGAACATAGACACAGGAAATAACTTTTTGGTAAAGTAATAGTTCATCCTAAATGTGTAAACATTCTTGAAAACAAACATTGCAATGCGAAATTGCCATAAGTAATGGTTTTAAAAAGTGAAGGTGGATTATGTTGACAGTAGCTTATGGGTTCCTTTCTCAGGGAAGATGTAGGCAGTACAGATTTTGTTTTGTTTTGTAATGGTGGCACGTTCGGGCAAAGAAAAGATACTACTGAAGTAAGTTTTGATTTCATTACTGCCGTAACGATGTTCATTGTTCATTGCATGGTTTTTCTCTTTGTATGTGGTTTGGAATTTATCAGCAATTGCAAAATACTGTGTTGCACGAGTCAAAGAACAAAAGTTATGCAGCTGTGATTCCCAAATGAATGTATGACCATCACTTGACAGCACTTGCTGGCACAAAAAAGGAACGTTTAGCAGGCAGACTTGCAGGAAGCGACATGGTACCAGTAAACACCATAAAGAAACAACAACAGTATATCTTGTTCATTATATTGATAGCAGTCTGGAAAACAACCTGTACTGGTAAGGAAAACACAGTACAATACATTTTAACAACATTAACAAACATTTTCCTTAATCAGGAACCAACCGCTATTGCAGCGAAAATCTGGTTGCGATAATACGTAACTACCAAGGTTTCTAACTAACACCTGAGAGCTGTAGGGTTCCGTGCAGGGTGATCAAAGATTTTTTTTTTTACTTAAATAATGAGAGAAAGAAAGAGCCTGGTAGGGCTCAGAAATGGGATCTGATTGGCTGGGGTAAGAAAAGGGGTTATGTGTTGTGTATGCAAGGGTGCCCGGAAGCAGGTGTAAGGGTGTGCACTTGCATCCCCCCTGGAACCGGCTGGGCAGGAGTTTAATTTTTTTTTTTCTTTTTTATGGGCGTTCCTCTTTAAGAATGCCCTTTGCGCAAGGGTACATGAACCATAGAGCAAGGGGGAGGTAGTGCCTCCCCACTTCTACAAGACTATCGTGTCATGTCCATCCTTCAACAATTGAAAAAAAAACTCTATGGTGGTGGTGGCATCTTTAAGGAGGACCAATGTGTGTTTGCATCACGCTAAAACTGAAAGCACAAAATTTTAAAACTTCCATTGCGTGACCCATGTAAACTGAAAGCACAAAATGCCTCCTGCTCTTAAGCTTTTCCCCTGACTTTCTTGCAGGTAAGGAGATGCTGATAATGCCACTGGGTATTTTGTTTCCACTCTGCTTATGCTGGGAATGGGATTGTGTTTCTCCTAATATATACTGCTGAGGTATCTTGTTTTGTTTCCACTCTGAAATGCAACAGGTTCATAGGTTCATAGATTAGTACTAAGCTAACTGCCCTTGCGAGCCATTTTAAGCCTAGCCAATTATCCCTTGTGAGACTCAAACCCTGCACCTTGTGTTTGTAAGGCAAACATCTTAACCATTAGGCCACCCTCCCAACCCATAATTTGACTTTTAACTACTTTTTCAAGCAGCTTACCCAAATGTGACAGAAATGACTTAGCCTTCTTACACTTGCAGTAGGTATAATGACTGATTCCTCCCACTCTTTTGGGAAGGTGTACTAATAAGGTGTTTGCCTTACAAACACAAGGTGCAGGGTTTGAGTCTCACAAGGGGTAATTGGCTAGGCTTATCAATGGCTCGCAAGGGCAGTTAGCCTAGTACTAACCTATGAACCTATGAACCTATGAACCTAAAGTAATTATTAGAGCATTGCCTTATTTAAGCAATAATTGCATGAACACATTGCTTGATGAACCAAGGGTAAAACTGATTTGTAGTTGATAAGAGACTCACTAAATTTGTTTCATGGTGACAGTCCTATCTGAAATAAAATGGTGGAATTAATACCCTAAGAGGGTGGATAAGTGCAATGTGGTTTTAAGGAGGGACCACAAACTTTTTAGCAAACTCTTCAGGAGTCAATGAATCTGTGTGTTATTGGCTCTTCAGTGGCAAGTGAGATTACTGATTTCTATAAAGAATTTTCTTAATTTTGTAAAACAGACATTTGGCAGTTGTGTAAGTACATTATGTTATGCGATCTGATGGCCTTTTTAGTTTGATCATGTAGTACAGTGTGTGTTACAATCCTCAAAAGAGTGAGTTTGTTTCCAAATAATTATTCACTAAATAATGATGGAAGACATTTGAGTTTCAGACTTAATAGCCTTCAAAAAAAGCATTCTAATACAGATCCTGCTACTCTAGCAATTTTCTAAGCATATAAAGGCGATATCTGTCTCTGATTTTGGTCTTTTGTCTACCAATATCTTTTAGCTTTTTCCCTGAATATTGAGATAAGAGGTTGAGGCATAGGGTGTTACAGTGTATTGCACACGTGACTCTGACAGTACTGAGTGACACATCAGTTAGTGTTGTCTTCTAACAGAGCTTGGTCCTCTGGTTGAGGTTTTGGCTGTTGCTTTTCTGTGGAGTCTGAATGCACTCCCTGTCTGTGCGAGAGTTTTAATTTATTTGCCTTTGTTTCTTCTCCTAATTCTTCTTCTGTATTATATGTGTCTCTGACCTTTTGTATTTTTATTTTCATACTAATTTAAAACCAGAGGGGTATGTAGGAGGCAACTATCCATTTTTAAAGGGGCAAGAAGACAGGCAGTCTTCAAGGACAGCATTTATACGTCATAGTATTTGTTTCTTAGTTTATTGGTGAGCTACTATTTTGTTAGTTTTGAACTAAGCCTGCAAGGCAATGGAACGTATTATCATGGAACTTATAAACAATGACATTGGTAATCTCCAAACTCTGGACCCCACCCAGTTCAGGCTTGTAAAAGGCAGATCATGTCTTCTAAACCTGATAGACTTCTTTGAAGCGGTCACCAACGCTGTAGATGAGGGTAAGATGGTTCACACAGCCTATCTAGATCTCGCCAAGGCTTTTGACATCATCCCCCACTCTGGAATTATAGACAAACTCACTAACCTAGGTATAGATCCCTATGTCACAAGACGGGTTGCCAACTGGCTCACTGACAGAACTTACAATGTGAAAGTAGCAGACTCTAAATCCGACTTCAGACCAGTGATAAGTGGAGTACCACAGGGTTCAGTCCTGTGTTCTCTCCTGTTTGGTATCTACTTCTCAGAAGGACAGGCTAACACAGAAGGTCTTTGACTAATGAAGTTCGCAGATGACTGCAAACTAGGAGCCATAGTCAAAACTCCTAATGATGTAGACATTCCTCAAAAGAGTGAGTTTGTTTCCAAATAGTTATTCACTAAATAATGATGGAAGACATTTAAGTTTCAGACTTAATAGCCTTCAAAAAAGCATTCTAATACAGATCCTGCTACTCTAGCAATTTTCTAAGTATATCCCTATTGCAATGTTTCTGCTTCACTCTCTTACCACTACTACTACTAACCTTTGTATATTTACTATCCTCATATGAGTACCCAATATATCCAGACACTACTTACCACAACCAACAAACCAACTCTCAACCCTTACCACACCTCCATAACCATGCAAACATAACATGGACACCTAGCTACCTACTATCAAAGTATCATAGAACACTACACATGAAATATAGTACACAATATTGCAAAACAGTGTTACTTCTCTACAGCAAATTCCCTAATCCAAGCTATCTACTACAACTCCTCACAGTAAAGGACGGTGATATTCATCCAAACCTTGGCCCAACTGTAACCCCTATCACTCTTCAAAACCATATTCAATCTATCCATTCTCCCCTTGCAAGACCTTCTAACTCTCTCCTACTAGCACATCTTAACATACGTAGCATTAACAACAAGGTGACTCAACTCCATGCTCTCCTAAAAGTGTACTCCTTTGACAGTATCTGCCTAACTGAAACATGGCTAAAACCTGTCATCCAAGACAATGAAATTATCCCACCTGGATATAATATCCTAAGACTTGACAGAGTAGCTAAGAAAGGTGGTGGGGTGGCTATTCTATTTAAATCTGACTTTCAATTAACCACTTACAACTGTAATCTACCTCATGACTACAATGCTGAGATTTTCATCTCTAAACTTGAACTTAACAAAGCTAAATCAATCTATACCACCAAACTACTAGGTGTCACCATCGACAATAATCTGAACTTCAATATCCACATCAATAATACCATAGAGACTGTCAATAAAAAATTGGCAGTCTCTATAGGGTTAAACCACTCCTTTCCCCTACTGCTAAAACTACTATCGCCCACACCCATTTGATCTCTACACTCCTTTATGCCTCTCCCATCTTTACTAATCTCTCCAAGAATAACCTCAGTAAATTGGAAATGACCTATAATAACATTGCACGATTTGCTACAGGCAACCCATTCCGAACCCATCATTGTATAAACGTAAAACAGCTAGGATGGTTAGCACTACAACAACAGATTAAATATCACCAACTAACCATCGCCCACAACATCCTATACAAATCTTCTAATACTCCAAGTTTATCTACCCTCATCACCCCTATAAAAACCTAAAGTCCTTACGATCATCTCACAAACTTCTTATCCACACCTCAAAACCTAATAACAGAGCTGGGGATTCTCTCTTCTCTAATATGGTAGGTAAATCCTGGAATCTTCTCCCTAATGATATCACCTCACTCACCTCTCTATCTCTATTTAAAAACAGAATTAAACTTCTCCTCAAACCATACTGGCTATGCCCCTGCTGCAGACCAGACTAGTCATCTACCTCCACTAACTTGACTTACCTATCCACTCCCTACTATCCTCTACTGCATTTTCCCACCTTATTATATTTTTCTGTTCTACCTTTTTTCACTATGTCTATCCTCTTTATATATCTTTTCTTAAGCTAATCCTTTGCTACAATACTACACATCAAACTCCCTTTTTTTTCACTTCTGACTTAACCTATACTATGTCACCATATTTAAAAATAGCACTATATTACACTACAGGTCCTCGGTGTTAGTACTGATGATTTTCTTTGTTTTTTTTTTCCTTTTTTACTATGATTATTTCCTTTTATCTACCTCTGAACTAACCTGCATTGTTATCTAAGTTCTTTCAATTTGCACTGTTTAACCAAGACAAAAAGTAACGCTGCTGTCCAAAGGTCCAGACTTGAAAGACTCAAAACAAAATGCAGAAAAAATACAAGATAGGACCACCACGATAATTCAATAAAACTTTAATCCAATGGAAAAATATGGTTAAGCGCTTTCACGTACAAGCTGAGTATGCTTCTTCAGATCTCTAAACATATCAAAAAGCTCTCATCTTAAATAGTATTTACTAAATTGGTCATGAAATTAGCTAATTAAACAATTTAACAATAAAATAATTAAAACAAAATAATTAATTCAGTCACTCAAAGTAGCTCTCATTTCTTTTAAGGGACTTCATTTAACAAACAACATACCCCTATAAAAACATCTAACATATAATGTTCAAAGAAAACATATATATTACATTAACAACATATTTACATGTAGAATGCCTATGTGCCAATGCTTAAATAATCATTACAATAATGCAATAGTATTTATTTATTAAATAAATGCATAAATTTATATTCGATGTTAAATAAAAAAAATTTGTTATTATAGGTATATAAAAATATATAAATATATATACTCACAATATCAAATTTATTTATGTACACTATATAAAATCAAATCAACTGAGTAAATATAAACGCAACAAACAGAACTCTATTTGAGGGGGAGTGAATCAAGTATTGGTTTAATACTCATGTATTGATTCAGGCCTGGATGCTGATGGGCTTGCATTCTAAGGATCCACTGGAGCTCTATAGTTTCCAGTCTATTTACAGGATTCCCTCCTCTTTCAATAGCCTTAACTAATTGTAGCACTCTAAACACAAACGTATGTCCCTTATGTACAGAAATATGCTTTGCTAATGCGTTCAATTGATTATTCTTTTTTATATCATAAATATGATTATAAATCCTGTCTCTAAGCCTTCGGGATGTCAAGCCCACATAAAAGGCTTGACATTGTTCATGAGTTGCCAGATAAATCAAATTTGAATTATTGCAAGAGGCAGAGAATCTAGGTGTAAAATTAAACTCCATATTAGGGTGCTGAAAAACTTTATTTTTACTAATAAAAGGACATAAATTGCAGGAGCCACAAGGAAAAGTTCCAAAAGGCTTCCTTTCTTTCAGAAAACTTGACTGTTTTAATGATATGCTACGATCAATACATAAAATTCTCTTTAGATTTTTACTATTCCTATACGTAAAACCTGGCTGTGTACCTACAATCTTGCATGTATCATGCTCAAGACTAATTATATGCCAATATTTTCGTATGATACCTGTAATTAAATTATTATCATTTGTATATCTGGTGACAAAAGTCACCTTGTCACCAGAAACACCCCTCCTATTGTTATCAGTGCCATAACTGTGATAACATCTATTTTGTTTCTCAGCCACTTGTAAGTCATTATTCACATTGTCATTACTCAATGAACTTGTTCCACCTAACACTTTCTCCCTAATGTTCCCTACAACATCTCTTTTATATCCCCTGTTAATAAATAAATCTTGTAATATGTCCGCTTGTTCTTTTAGTTGGGTTGGTTCTTTACACAACCTACTTATCCTGATAAACTGACTTTTTACAACATTCGGAAATATATGGCGAGGATGCATACTGCTATATTCCAATATTGTATTTTTCCAACATTTCTTCCTAAAAAGGTTTGTGGATAAATAACCATTTGGATCCTTAGTTATAGTTATATCTAAGAAATCAACACTTACTTCAGAATATTCCATCGTAAACTTCAGGAAGCTAGTTGTAGATTCCATAAAATTCACAAATTCATTTAATTCAGCAATTGTACCATTCCAAAATAAAAGTATATCATCCACAAACCTTTTGTACAATATTACTTTCTTAAACAGCTCACTATTGAATAAATTATTTAATTCCCAATAGTAAACGACAAGATTAGCATATGTATTTGCGCAAGGGGTTCCCATCGCTACACCCCATCTCTGTACATATAACTGATTGTTGAACATAAAGACATTGTTATTCAAAACAATGTCAAGTAAAGCACAAATCAAAGTCCGTTTTTCAGAATTAAAGTTAAAAGAATCATTTAACAGTTCTCTAACAGCTTCCAACCCATATTCATTAGGTATTGCAGTGAATAAGTTCTTGACATCCAATGTGACTAATAAACATGTCGTGGGTATTGATCTAAACAATTCACTAGTTATAGTGCTAATTAATTCATACGTATCTTTCAAGATCGTAGGTATATTTTCTAACAAGGGACTGAGTGTTTTCTCTAGGTAAACCGAGACTGTAACTGTTGCCCATCTCTCTCCCGCTACTATTGGACGCAAAGGTAACGGTATGATTCCCTTGTGTACCTTCGGCAAACCTTTTATATATAGTACCACAGGATATTCAACAAAAAAGAATTCATACAAATCATGTGAAATTTGTCTACACATCATAAGATCATAGAGCTCATCATGTATCTTTCGTAGTAACTTTCGTAGCATTAATCTGTTAATTTTACAATAAGTTACATCATCTGTGAGCATTTCCAGCATCAACTCATTGTATTCATCTGTGTCTAGAATAACTACCCCTCCCCCTTTATCTGCTGGCTTAATGGTAATACTTAAATTCCTAGATAAGCTGAATAGAGAACTATTTTCTTGATTAGTCATATTATAGAAACAACACTTGCGTTTTTTAAAATACTCATAGAAATCTCTTTCACATAGTTTAATAAAACTATCCATTGCATTAGAAAACATTGGCATGTAAGAGCTTTTTCGTTTAAACTTGTACTCATTACTTATTCTGTGTGCATTATTGGCATTCATAAACATTAATTTCAAAGATACTGAACGTCCAAAAAGTCTCAAATCAATTAAAAGTTCACTCAAGCTGCTGCTTTGAGAGGGTATAAAAGTTAGACCTTTGTTAAGTAAAGTTAAGTCAGATTCCGATAATTCATGGCAGGAATAATTAAAAACTATACCATTTATTCTCTCACTCGCTGTCTTGGTCCGTGGTTCGCTCCAGAGAACTTCCTTTTTCTGCTTCCTCTGCTGTTTGATCTGCTCTGTGCTCGAAATCTTTGCTGTATGGGTAGTGGTAAAAAACGCTCAATATTACCGTTATACTGCTTCGGTTTTGCTCCATTCATTGATGTACTAGCACCGGAAACAAGTGCCTGTTGATTTGGTGGTGGTGTATCATTAGGTAGATCACTTCCTAATGCATTACAGCTACGTGGTGATGTCATCAAAGATGCATTCCCATCAATTACAGCCGTGGGAACATCTGAAGTGTTAGAGGCAATTGGCGTATTCTGCATATGCTGCATGTCTATATGTGGCTCAGGATGTCTTATGGAACTGTTCTGTTCAAACTGATCAAAGTTCACATAATCACGTTTTGGCCACACAAAGATTTGACCACTAGTAAAGTCTTTATAGTCTCTCTGCAGCTTACGATGTTTTATTTGATGCAACTTATCACTATACATAGTAATTTGAGAATATAAACCATCTAGCCTTTTTTCAAATACTTCTCCTTTAAAACGAACTTGTAGATCCCTGTTCAGGGACTCTACCTTAGATATCAGTTCATTTTCTATAGGTGTAAAAAATTCAATCAGGAGTTTCATATACTTTTTACTAAGTTCAATATTTAGCTCTTGCCACCTTTTTAATAACTCAGGATAGCTATTACCATATGTTGGCATGCATAATACCCTCATACCACGAGGTATGACCTGAAAGTGAAGGCATGCTTCTATGTGGCGTTGCTGCCACATTAGTCTTTGTAATTTATATAAATCATTCTCCAAGTTCTTAATAAGGGCATTAAATTCTTGCATATTCTCCATATTACCTGAATGGACTTGTATAGATGGTACCTGTAATTCCAGACTGAGTAAAGGGTTGGCATTTAACTCAGTGATACAAGACCATTTCCGATTAATACCTTTCCTCTCAGGGACATAGTCCAGTTCTACAATAGTAGACTCCATGTTAAATCTGGTGGCGTGTAACTGCTGCGTTACCAAAAGGAAAACAAGAAGCTGTATAACCAAGACAAAAAGTAACGCTGCTGTCCAAAGGTCCAGACTTGAAAGACTCAAAACAAAATGCAGAAAAAATACAAGATAGGACCACCACGATAATTCAATAAAACTTTAATCCAATGGAAAAATATGGATAAGCGCTTTCACGTACAAGCTGAGTACGCTTCTTCAGATCTCTAAACATATCAAAAAGCTCTCATCTTAAATAGTATTTACTAAATTGGTCATGAAATTAGCTAATTAAACAATTTAACAATAAAATAATTAAAACAAAATAATTAATTCAGTCACTCAAAGTAGCTCTCATTTCTTTTAAGGGACTTCATTTAACAAACAACATACCCCTATAAAAACATTTGCACTGTTTGTGACTTTTTACCTCAGTGTTACATCCTGTTACAACCTCTATGCTGAAATACACGTTACCATTGTTGATGAATTTGTTTTTCCATACCAGGAAAATTGCTATTTTTACTAGAATATTAGATTTTATTTCTTATTTTTTTTTTATTTGTTTGTACTTATATTATTGTATTTGGACCATGTCTTGGAGCTTATCTCCTCGGGCCTCTACTGAAAATGGACATATATCCAGTTAGACTAGCCCGGTCAACAAATGTAAAATAAACAAATGTAAAATAAAAATCCTACAAAAGGGCCTCACTGAGACAGATGCCTGGTGTCAAAGTCATGGCCTCAAGCTCAATGCCAAAAAGTGCATTGTCATCCCTTTTGGTAAAAACTCTGTACCCATAAACTACCACATAGGCAGTAGTTTACTTAACACTGAAAGTGTGATAAGAGACCTTGGGACACAGGTGGACGGTAGTTTCTCCTTTGATAATCACATCACCACAGTAGTCAAGAAATCCTTCTACGTGGCACACCTCATCACAAAAGGTTTCTCATCCAGGAAAAAAGAGGTAATTGTTCCCCTCTACTCATCACTCATTATAGAGTACATCACCCTTTTTGGTCTGTACATCACAAGACATCTACAACAACTGAAAAGGCTGCATAAATACCTCACAAAGAGGATTACTGGCCTCAAATAGATGCCCTACGCAGACCATCTCAAAAAACTCCAGCTTTACTCTGTCGCATATTGCCTATTCAGAAGTGATCTCTGCCTAACATACAAAGCTATGTCAAATCTAGAGCTGTTGGAGATGCTCCACTTAAAGAAATCCCAATCCCTCCGAGCTACATGCTCTAGGGATCTAAACCTTGTCACAACAATAAACAGAACATGCTGGAGGGATAGATTCCTGTCCCAGAGACTTCCCATACTCTGGAACAAACCACCTATCTATATCAAACAAAGCTCCTCATTAGCACTCTTCAAGAAAAATCTTGATGACTGGATGGGAGATAGGAAATTAACCCCAGTGATCACTTCTATGGCTCTTCTCAACAGGGGCACAGGAAAATAATTTTCTTGGGTGGCGAAAGCCAGGGTACCTTTTTGGCTAGGCTTATATAGGCCCCAGGGCCAATAGCCCAGTACCTACCTATGAACCTTTGAACCTATAAATATTAAGCTTTAGGAACTGCTTATTTTTTACAACTATTGAATTACTAAGTATTACATCAAAATTTCTACATATAACATTATTCACTTCTTTACTTATGGCTGAATGTGTATTTAACATTCACAATTCTCTATATTATTGTCGCTTAATGTATGGTTTATTATTTCCATTTCTGTCAAAGTAAGATAAAACACCACTGGATCAGTAGAATTTTAATTTATTTTAATAATTTTTGATGTTGGTGTGTTGACAGGAAATACTGCCATATTTTGTACTTCTAAATGCATACCTTTATGCTTCAGTCAATAATCCCTAATAGGTTCATAGATTAGTTATGGGCTAACTGCCTTTGTGGACCATTTTAAGCTTAGTCAGTTACCCCATGTGAAAATCAAACCTTGCACCTTGTGTATGTAATGAGAGACAGAGTGAAATGCCCTATTTAGAGTTAGCAGGTGGAATTTATTTTACGTGCATTTTCAAGGAATTGTGAGCTTCAAGGGGAGAGAAGTTTCCTGCTGCTCACGCTGTCTGCTTAAAATGTACAACTGTTTTGTTCAGCAAATGGTATCACTATTGTTGTATAGAATTTTAAAGCCATGTTAGTAGCACAGCAGGTAGCATACTTGCATCCTGATGCAGAGGGCTGTAGGTTCTACTCCCACAGCATATAGATTTGTATTTTAAGGGACTGGGATGCTGCAGTCCTGTGTATGTCCTCCTTTGGATGAGGCGCCTAGTAACTATGAACTTGTTTTTCAGCTTGCCACCCATTCCCTATTGCAATGTAGTAGCCTACCATTTTTTTAATGTAACATAGGTAATTTATTCTTCAAGGGCAGCAGGCACTTAATTTGTAGATGAAACACTGAAATATAAAGTTGTTTTCTAATAACAACCTTTTCATTAGTTACAGATCTCTTTAATGTGGAATTATTCAGATGACTTTTACTTCTGCAGAGATTGTGCATATTGACTGATATTGGTGGATTGTAATTTGAGAAGTGTGAGTGTCCTTTTATAGTTGAAATGTTCTGAGTTGGCAGTTTATCATTATTGGTTCATATGTTTTGTTTCATTGCTTACTGGCAAAATGTTCAAAACTATACATTTAAAACACACTCTAACAAGTGGTGCTGTATTATACAAGGGATATAATTCAATCATTATATGTTATAATAGAGTCGCCTTCCTGATTGTATTAACAAACTATTTTATCACTTCTGTGTCACTGTTAGACAGAGGCACAGTATACTAACCTCGAAAAAGGGCATAGCAAAATTAATTTAAAATGGGTGGCGAAAGCCAAACACACTCTGGCTAGGCTTATAAATGCCCTAGGGCAGATAGCCTAGTATGAACCTATGAACCTATGAACCTATGTGTGGGTACTTACGTATTATCGCAACCACATCTTTTCTGCATTGACAGCATTCTCGGCAGCATGATGTTTCACATTAGAAGGGAATGTTGCCGAGAATGCTGTCAGTGCAGAAAAGCTGTGTTTGCAATAATACGAAAGTACCGATTTTTTTTTTTTGTGTGTGTGTGTGTAAATTGAGAAGCTGCGATTGTTAAGTATGTTGCAGTGATCGCCAAGTGGTCTGCTGGAGCCACAATCTGCTGTTGTAACAGGGCCCAGGTTGTACAGGCTTGACATAGTGTCATTTCATTAATCTTTGTGAAACTGGTCTCAGGTCCAGCTGTCAGTGAAAATCACAGCTGTAGTTTTATGTGGCACCAGCGAGTGGTAGTTGCTCGATTGTGGAAGGCCTTTTCTCGACAAAGTAATGTTTTGAGTGCTTTCTTGGAACAAGGGTTGTGAGAAGTATGTGCAGACTTCTTTAAACAACTATTGCAAAAAGGAACCTCCATTATATCTGTAAACAAGGAGCGTATTGTGAATAAGGAGTTTACCTGCCCTGGACAATTTTAGGTGATAAGCATTTGTTATAGCATATGTTTTGCGCAAACATGCACACCCACCTTTGAGGGTGTCTAAGGATTAAATAATTTTGATGGTTGTAGAAAAAGTGTTTATTGCGAAGCGACATGGTTTGAAATACATGGGTGCCACTTAACCAAACTATTCTAGTGCAACGTAATGCAACCAGAGATTCTGAGCAGTAAATATCTTGTCAGCCCTTTTCTGAAACTTAGGCCATCATTTCTCCATTGCCTTCAGGAGAGTCAGGGTATAACTGATCGCTGCTCCATATTGCAACCACAAAATTGTCAGCATTGATAGTATTCTCAGCAGCACGATGTTTCAGTTAAGAATGGAATGTAGCCGAGAATGCTATCAGTGCAGAAAAGCTGTGGTTGCGATAATACGAAAGTACCGATGTGTGCAAGGGGCCTATGATTTGAAAGCAGCCCAAAGGTAAACTTAACCCGCCACTGGCCATATGCATTTTCTCTGAATGTGGGTTTCAATGCTGTTTCAGTGAATGTGAGTTTCAAAGGTGGAGAAGTTTTAATGCCAAGTCTGTTTTCATTGTAAGACTATGGCTTTGTTTAGCAAATGTCTATCAGTGTTTGTGCTATAAAATTTGAAATAAAATTTGTAAATTAAATCCAAATATCTGTCATCATTGTAGATGTAAAGCATAAAACTGTATTCATACTGAGTGAGAGTTCTGAACAGTGTTTATGGCAACTGCAGATAAATAGCCAAGTAAGGGTCACTGGAATAGCTTCGTGTGTGTGTGTGTGTGTGTGTGTGTGTGTGTGTGTGTGTGTGTGTGTGTGTGTGTGTGTGTGTGTGTTTGGGGGGGTGCATGGGGGGCCTCTGGGTTTGCACTCACCTGCAAAACATCCTGTGGGCTCCCTTGTGTGTATGGCCACCTGGTTGGTGTGCCAATAGAAGGAGTGGATGTTAGCTGCTTTAGCCAAGGTCTTTAAGCTTATATTAGTAATTCCTGCACATATTTGCACTACATTTTGCTATTTAAGTTGACTGACTGTTGGTATTATACCATTCTTATGTATTTCAGGCTAGCTCAGGACTAGTGTTTGCATTAAGCCATTTCCAGGCAAGTCAGCTCAGAGCTGAGGGTGTAATAGTTTTCTCCTCCCTTCTGACCTGTTGTAGTCATGCTCCTAAACCCAGTGTATATGTTGTTGCCCGTTCCTTTTGATAATTTCACATCATAATACCCTTATTGGATGTTTACAGTCGCCACATTCATTTTGCAATGTCTCTCCTCTTAAACTATTCATAGCCTAGCTAAAAGACCTTAGATAAAAACTGCTTACTTTTGAGTGTACTAATACTGCTTGCACTAGTTCTAGTGTTAAATTACTGTTTTTTTACGATATTTAGTTTGCTGGTTTCTTTGGGTGGCAGAAGGTTTCTTTCTGCAGCCTGATTGAGATGGGTATCAAAGAACTCTCTCATGCTGTCTGACGATTATCTGTTGCTCAAACAACATAACACAGTGTGTCAGAGATATACGTATATAATATCATTGGAGGCAAAAATCTCACACATAGTAAACTCAGACACCAAAATCGTCAGCAGTACACTACACATCACACCTCTCTAATGCCATCACAATACACCTAATCCATCTTATGCCGAGGTTCTAAAGATTAACATGCCTAAACCTCAAAGACCTATAAAGCACTAAAGAGGCACAAACAAAACACACTCAACAAGTTAAGCCTACCTCCTTACAAAGCACAAGAAGTCCCAAAGTCATAAATGCTGAGCCTGTAAGGCAAGCATCGACCCAATAAACATCCTTGTTATAAGTGACAACATTGTAAGACAAACAGATGTGCCTGTTACCAGGCTGAACAAGAAATAAGTGACAGTTAGTTGCTTGTCTGCTGCCGGAATCATCAAATCGGGCATACACTCAAGTCCTTCAACAACAAGTGCCAGTATGACTCTGTCATAATTCATGCTGGTGTCAATGACTTGAAGTGCAACTCCCTGGATTATATGATAAACAAGATGGAGCTCTGAATATGTGTTGAAAGCAGGTGTGAACTCAGCACTGAGCAGCATTCTACCTTCTCCAATATGAGAAAAAAAATTGATTTCAATAATTGCATAAGTTTTTGGTGTCATTTGAAGGGGATTCAATATTTGTCACCTAGAAGGATATGATTAACATAACAAAACAGGAACCTAAACAAGAAACTCCACTTCCTACAAGCCCTTCTCACTCTGCAGGACACTGATGTCTGTGCAGTGACTGAGACATGGTTTAAAGTTGCAGAGAGGACTCCAGCTGAGCAGGGCTATAATACCCTCCACATATTTAGAAATGCTACAGCGCATGAGTGCAAAAAAGGAAGAGGTGTTTTCATCCAGAAGAAGCTCACATCAAGGCTGGTAAAGCAGCTTGTCTTTGTCCAAATAGCCAACAGAAAGGTCCTCTACCATACATTAGCTATAGAACTTTGTGACAAAGGAAAGCCACAACACCTATCTAAAGGAACTGGAATCACTCGATATTAAACCCAAATACCATTTACAAAGGTGATCTAAACTACCCAACTATAGACTGGGAAATGTGCACCTCCTCTAATGCACAAGCATAGCGATTCCTGGACTTTGTTAATACAAAAGCCATGGAATAATTAGTCAGAGTACCCACTGGGAGGAAATACATCTTGGATCTTGTCTTTACTAATATGGGAGCATCTGGCACCATCCCTTGTGTGTCTTCTTCACTTGTTAGATCTGAACATAAAGCCATAACCCAGGGCAGGTCTTTGGTCAACTGGTGCCCTTGGCAAAAGCACGTCTACACATCTGGTACTCCCATCTGGGTCTACCTACAAAATCCAGATTCAATTTTTCTTCCTTTTTCCTCACAGTTTGTTACTCTTCATTTTGTCCAGTATTCTTTCAACACATTTTAAATAAACCATTTCTTAAATACAAAAAAATTGAGCAAACAAATACTGGTAAAGTGGCCCTGCTAGAGCAGTGCCCTAGGCAGCTGCCTAGTTGCCCCATGACTAAGCTGGCTATGCCGTCTCCTTCAAAATAAAATTGAAACCAGATATCCCAAGCAACGTTTAGAAATTTCTCTAAGACAAACTACCCACTCTTTAGTGACTCAGTGTCAAGCTTCAAATCTAGTTACCTCTACAGAATACATGGAAACATATACCACCACACTACACCAGCATGTAAACAGCTGCAGAGATGCAGCTGTACGTTGTAGGAATAAGTGCAAGACAAACCCCAGAAACAAACCCACATGATGGCACCATAATATCAATGAGCTTTACAATAAAAAGAAGAGAATTTTGACCAAAAGTAAGAATATCAATTTCCAGAATGTTAGAGCCATTGTCAGTGAAATAAACAAACAACTCAGGAGCTTAATAAAATCTACCAAAGAAAGGTTTGAGGCTAAAATAGCTACCCAAGTCAAAGTCAGACACAAGGCGTTTTTTTGTTGTCTTCATAATCTCAAAAACACAATGCAGCAACGCACTGAGCTGACCATAAACAATGTGTTATACACTGAGGCTTAAGACATAGCAAACCTACTGGATGATAAATTCAGCTGTAACTTTACCCCTCTCTCTCCTCCATCTGTCCCTCAAGATATACCTGAAACAAGCTAGTCTCCAACTATCATACAAGACCAGGTCCTAAAAGTGCTATCAAAAACTAAAAATACTGCATCAGTGGGTCCTAACAATATTCTTGGATGCATCTTAACTTTTAGTTATGTACTCACCATAACTTCAGATGTTTGGGATCCATCTCGCCTACATTCTGACTGATGGGTTCGGAGCCGATCCCTCGGCTCCGACTCAGCACGCTTATGCCAAAGAGCGAAGTCTCTTATTGGCTGAGCTTACTATATCCCAGGATGCACCACTACCAGTCCCCCAGATCTAGTTTGTCCGCATACATGCACACATGCACGCACTGCTTATATAACATCGTCAGATGAAACAAGATAAAACAGTAGAACTCAAAACCGTTCAATCTCTTCTGATCTCCAAGGCAGGGGGAAGGAGGGTGGGTATTAGGAATGTAGGCGAGATGGATCCCAAACATCTGAAGTTATGGTGAGTACATAACTAAAAGATGTTATGTGATCCTATCTCGCCTACATTCTGACTGATGGGACAGCGTCCCTAGCACCTGAATCCTGGGTGGCTCACTGGAAAACACTCCTGAGTACCGTGGAACCAAATGATGCTCGCCCTTTAGATGCCACATCCAATTTATAGTGGGAAATGAAAGTGTGCGGGTTGGACCAAGTAGCATAGCACAAATCTCAGAAATAGCGAGCTTGGAATGAAAGGCAATAGAAGTAGCCATAGCTCTGGTAGAGTGAGCTTTGATAGATGTTTTAAGTTGCTTATTTGAAGAGGAATAAGCCTGAGTTATACAATCTCTAATCCATTTGGAGATAGTAGCTTTAGTGATGGTTTTACCCAATTTATTGTCTGAAAAGGACACAAACAACTGGTCTGATTTACGAATTTGCTGAGTCCTGTCTAGATAGAAGCGCAATTGCCTGTGAACATCCAATTTATGGAGAGTGTACTCCGCTTCGTTGGAGAATTTTGGAAAGAAAACTGGTAGCTCTAGAGATTGTTGGAGACAGAGATTAGAACAAACCTTTGGGACAAAAGATGCGTTAGGCCTAAGTGATACTCTATCCTTGTGAAAAATCAAGTACGGTGGTTTGATAGATAGGGCTTGAAGCTCTGAAACTCTTCTTGCAGAGGTAATTGCAACTAAGAAGGCAGTTTTCCAAGACAGATATTTTAACTCACATGTAGCAGCCGGTTCGAAAGGGGAAGATGTTAAGGCACGAAGTACCAAATCAAGATCCCACGGAGGCAGGATGAAAAACTGGGGGTCTTAACAGCCCAGCACCTTTAATGAAAGTTTTGCATAATCTGCTGCTCATCAACGGTGGATCCATGGATTCGTGAAATTTAGAGATAGCTGCCAGTTGGACTTTAATAGTAGAGACTGAAGATCCTTGATTAAACAAGGATGTTAAAAATTTCAAAACCTCTGGAATCGGAGCAGTGATAGGGTCTAAGCCCCTGAGTTGAGCCCAGATAGCAAACCTCTTCCACTTACTGAGGTACAATTTCTTAGTGGTGGGTTTGTGGGCCGAAGATAAAATGTGAATAACTTCCGGGTCTAAGGTGTGATTTCTGACTAAAGTCGGAAGTGGAGGAGCCAAGCTGTCAACTTCAAAGTGCGAAGGGACTGGTGTTGTCGTCCCGACTGATGAATTAGCAGATCCGGAGTTAGATCCAAAAACCAAGGATCGTCCACAGCATGTTTCTTCAGGTAGGGAAACCATACCTGACGAGGCCAGTGCGGAGCAATTAGTATCATTGTGGACCCCAATTGAGCAGCTTTCTGAATGACTTTGGAGAGAATTGGAATCGGAGGAAAGGCATAAAGTAGCCCTGTTGGCCAAGGTTGTGCTAGAGCATCCATAGCTGGTACTCCCTGATGTGGAGTCAAGGAGAAGAACCTTTTGCACTTTGTATTCTGTGGTGTTGCAAACAGGTCGCAGCACGGTGTCCCCCATCTTCTGAAAACCTGAGCTGCTACTGTTTCGTTCAGGGACCACTCGTGAGGAGAGAGAATTGTCCTGCTTAATCTGTCTGCCAATATATTGGATTTCCCTGGAATGTGGGTCGCTACCAAGAAACGGTTGGTAGCTACAGCCCATTCCCACACCCTCATGGCCTCTGCAAAGGGGGTAAGATCTGGTCCCTCCTTGTTTGTTTAGATACCAGACCACCGACATGTTGTCTGTGTGGATAGCGATAATGCCTTGAGGGAGAAACTTGTGGAGGGCCTGTAGGGACAGAAGTACAGCCCTCATTTCCAATACATTGATGTGGAGAAAGGTTTCGTCTGGAAGCCAGGAACCCTGAACTAACCTGCCCAGACAATGCCCCCCCCCCACCCTGTCTGGGAGGCATCCGTCGTCAGGGTGGCCACCAGAGGGGGGATAACAAAGGGTCTTCCCTGATTCAGATTGGACGGCTGAAGCCACCAGCGGAGGTCCCATTTGCACGTTTCTGTAATCATAATGGGGTGATTGAGGGGGGGATTCTGAAAGGACCATTGAGTCGATAACAGCCACTGAAGAATCCTCATGTGCAATCTTGCCAGAGGAACTAGGAGAACCGTGGCAGACATCGAACCTAAAAGTTGCAGGACCATCCTGGCTGGGGCTTTGGATCTTGAAAGCAGGGCTTGAACTTGACCTTGTAAAGTTTGAATCCTTTCGGTAGGAAGAAAGACGCGCATCAATTTTGAGTCTATCTCTGTTCCTATGAACCTTATGCGCTGAGAGGGCAGCAAGACAGACTTTGACCAATTGAATGTAAATCCCAGGGTAGCACCCAGGGAAATGGTGGCTTTGAGGTTGTCCATTAGTAGATGCCTGGTGGTGGCAGTCAGGAGCCAGTCGTCCAGATAGGGAAACACTTGGAATCCAAGACTCCTCAGGTGAGCAGTCACTACTGCCAAACACTTGGTGAACACCCTGGGGGCTGTGGTGAGACCAAAGGGCAGTGCACAAAATTGGAAATGACTGTCTCCCAGGCTGAAGCGCAGATACTTCCTGGACGCCCGATGTATCGGTATGTGATAATAGGCGTCCTTGAGATCTATGGAGCACATCCAAACATCCTTCTCCAACAATGGGAGAATGGATTGTAACGTGACCAATGTGAATTTCAATTTCATGACCGATTGGTTTGGTCTGCTGAGATCCAATATTGGTCTCAGGTCCCCTGTCTTTTGGCACTAAAAGAACCTTGAGTAATTTCCGGATCCGATCTGGTCTGTGGGGACCGGTTGGATGACTCCTTTTCTAGCAGCTTTGACGCTTCTGCGGCTGCAATTTCCCTTTGACTGGGTGGTGGGTCCGGGATCTTTTTGGACGGTGGGGGTGAGTGTGTGAAGGGAATGGTGTAACCTCCGGCAATAATCCGAAGCACCCATCTGTCCTGAGTGATAGATTGGGAGGCTTTTAGGTGCTTGGCAACGGCACCCGACTGGCTCCGAAGCAGCACAGCCGGGCAATCCCTCATGAAGTGTGGGTGGCTGAAGAGCCACGAAAGGACTCGCGGTCTCCAGAATTGTGGGGCCCTCTGCCGCCCCTGGGACGGCGTCTCCCAGAAAAATTTCCCCGTCCTCTGCCTCTGGAAGGGGAATCTTCCTGCTGTTGAGGAAAAAACTTACATGATTTGCGGAACCACATCTTCCCTCCTCCTTTAGCCTTGGGATAAGGCCGAAAGGGAGTGGAATAACGTGCACCTACGGCAGATAAAGTTTTTCCCTCTTGCTCACAGCGGGTAAGAGTGTCTTTAACCTTAGGTCCAAACAAAGAGGACCCATCAAAGGGAGCGTCGGTGAAGGAAGACTTGAAGGCCTCCGCAAAATGACACAAACGGAGCCAGGCTTGTCTACGTAGAGCCACGCCTGTGCCTGCTGCTCTACTCGCCCCTTCGGCCGCATATGAAATGAGCCTCATGGACGAGTTAGAAATCGAGGTAAGGATAGCCAACTGAGAGCTAACCGACTGGGCTAGCTGCTCAGGTAGGTTACCCGAGAGGGAATCTGACAGCTCCTTGACCAGATCCCTCTGTAGCCTGGTAAAATGTGCCAAATAATTCAGGGACCTTAGTGTAAAGGCTGCTGAAGTCAGGGTGCGCTTCCCGTACCGGTCCATGCTCCTAGACTCCTTATTAGGAGGATGGACGGACGTTGAAGCCTCTGCCACGTCCTGTTGTGTAGCAGATGCCACCACCATGGCATCTACAGCCACGCCTTTAGTCAGGAACTCCTTCTCGGGTGGGGCAGACAAAAATTTGTTAGGACGAGAAGGCACTGGTTCCACGGTATCTGGATGTTCCCACGCCCTCCGA
The DNA here is from genome assembly GCF_019279795.1 of Protopterus annectens. Taxonomy (NCBI): domain Eukaryota; kingdom Metazoa; phylum Chordata; order Ceratodontiformes; family Protopteridae; genus Protopterus; species Protopterus annectens. Next base: position 21,354,887 of record NC_056732.1, on the reverse strand, counting down.
CAAACCAAATCCAGGAGCTCGTCGAAGGGCGGAGACACCCAGGAGGCGGAGGGCTGAGCCCCAAAGGCCTTGAGAAGCACTGACTCATCAGCAGAGGGGGGTTTGGATATCCAGCCGCCTCGTTGTTTGAGGATCTCTAGAATGTCTGCAAATGAGACATCATCCGAGGACGACTTTGGGGACCCCTCTGCATCATCAAGATCAGTGTCCGATGTAAGAGACTCGGGGGAGTCCACGTGCTTCCTCTTGCACGATCTCTTCCTTGGGGGCTCCTCTGAAGACAACTCCGAAGAACCCTCAGGAGGAGGGGAACCCCCAGTGGGGGTAACCTCAGGCCCCGGGGCTCCGCTGCCTAAGGACAGGGGAACTACCAAAGACCCAGTCTCCACGCCCAGGGAAGGTGCCGGTAAAGCCGGAGAGATGGCCGAAGAAGACTTGGCCAAGGCACTCTTCATAGCTCTGAAAGCCGGACCCCCAGAATCCTGGGAGTGTCCGGTCCCCGGAGCCATGATAGCAGACGGAAGTCCCGCAGCCGAAGCACCGAGAGGGAGGCTCAGAACCGACAGCATAGGTCCCAAAACGTCACCCCCGGGTCCAGCCGAAGAAGTCCGTGTGCCAAACTCGGACCAGAAGGCCGGGGTTGGAGTAAGGGTCGGAGCCGACCCTAAGACCTCCACCGGCTCCAACAGCACCTGCTCCGATGGAGCCGAAGCGGTCGGAGGAGGAATGGCAATGACATGGGCATGGGCTGTCGGCTCCGAAGCCAACTGGGTCAGAGCCGAAACAAATTTTTGAAAGACTGGGGACTGGAACAGTCTTTGGAGCACCCTGTCTATGTCCGAATCTGACATCCTCGATGACCTAGAGGATACTGAACGGGTTCGAGATGGCCTCTCCAACGGCCCCAAGGGGTAGGGGACCGGCTCGAGGCGACTCGATGACTATCGGCCGAAGGAATACCCAAACTAGTTTCCATCGGTGCCGAGGAGGACTTAGGCGCCGAGGAGGAAGTGTCTGAGCGGACAACCTTCATCGGCTCCGAGACCAGTGGAGCCGACGAAGGTGACCCGCCTCTCGATGCCCCAGCCATCGGCTCCGAAGCCAGAGGAGTCGAGACTGGTGGCATCGAGGCAGACCGTTCCGCCCTTGGCTCAGAAGTCCTTGGAGCCGAAGGAGAAGCCTGCCTATGTCTTTTGGTGGTCGGATCCGACGGACTGGTCGGAGCCGACGCCCTTTTCTTTTTAGCAGGAGAAGGAGAGGATGCTAAAGCTTCTTCAAAAGAGGGTTTTATAAGGCCTTTTAATATAAGCTTATTTTTCCTCTCTTGGAGGACCCTCAAGGAAAAAGCGTGACACACGCTGCAGGACTCCTGCAAATGTTTGGCGCCCAAACAATATACACACAGAGAGTGGTCATCCGTGATAGACATCTTAAAGCTACATTTAGTGCACTTCTTGAAGCCCGAAGGCCTAGGTGCTTGAGACATTATAAGCAAAAAATAAGTACTTTCTCACAGACAAACTTATTTTAAGTTAAGATTAACTTGCCGTTCACAACAAAACCAAATTGAACAACAGTCAACAACCGTATAAGGAAACACAGAATAAACAAACCCTAAGGTTGTTTTAAAAGGGAATTAACCAGTAGGAAGGCCCTATAGACCGAGGGAGCCTGTAACCAGAACAAGTATCAATCACACACAAATTTTCCACAGAAAAAATGTCAAACACACACACAACAACAGAGTAGCCGTTAAAACAGCTTTTTGTTTAGAAATTAGCAAATTTCTGACAGAAAGTTAGTGAAAAAACCCACTACTTAGCTCAGCCAGCTCGAGACCACGTCTTCGCTAGTTAGCGGCAAACGAGATCTGGGGGACTGGTAGTGGTGCATCCTGGGATATAGTAAGCTCAGCCAATAAGAGACTTCGCTCTTTGGCATAAGCGTGCCGAGTCGGAGCCGAGGGATCGGCTCCGAACCCATCAGTCAGAATGTAGGCGAGATAGGATCACATAACATCTTATTTTATCCTGAACAGCAGGAGCTAATTAATAACTTTGCTTCCTGAAATATTCTAAGCCAGGAAACCACTTGCTTCCTGGGAGCTTTTCTCCAACATCTTCTACTGAAAACACACTTCATATGATTTGCAATATCTGGTATATGGTATGTGTTACAAAAAATATAAAATATGAGAGAACTTTGGTAGACAGTGGGCTATATATTGGTGTTGACATGAAAGGTCTGTCTGCATATGCTGATTTTATATTGAAGATGTAAAGAAGAAAAATATAGTTTATTTGCAGAAAACTATTAGCGGTATTGTCAAAGACATTATTATATCTCTGTAAGTATTCAGCTCAGAGATGTCAGTGCTTGAATTGCACGTCCGTTGACAGCTTTCCAATGATATATAGCGATAGGGGGATAGCATGTTGTTGTTTTGTGATATTGCAAAATCTATGCAAGTTATGCATATATATTCTTCACAATATTTAAAAGCAATATCAATATACAAAAGTATGTGTGTCAGATGGCAAGTGTCATTCCCAACACTGTGATCTTAATCTTTTGCATAAGATGGCACCATTTCTTCACCTGCAGGTCACACAATTTTTATGAAATTAGTACAGTTACGGAAAATTTAGCTAATAATCATAACTGCTTTACAAACAAAAAACATTTTCCTCTTGGAATGTCTTCAGATAATCCGCCATGTTTTAATGTTATTTTTTTTTTGCAAACACCCAGTGATTGCATACACCATCAATCACATAACAGTTTCATTTATTTATTTATTTATTTATTTATTTATTATTTTACATTTGTTGACTGGGAATGTCTGGCTGGGGTAATACCCCTTTCTCAGCAGAGGCCCGGGGAGAAAAGCTCCAGGTAATATAAATGTTACAGCTCAAGGATCTAAGAACACCTGTAATAATACAATGAGCATTTAAGTGAAAACCAATACTCCTTATTTTACATTATTAATGTAAACATGGAAAATCTCTCTCATTGTAAAGAACTTTCTTGCAAACTACTTAATAACTCTAGTCCATACAAGCCGTGCTAACCATTTCACTATGCCTGCTTAGCAAATCATGTCTTATTGCAGATGACACCTTACTGACTTTGCTTTATGTATGCATCTATACCAGAACTTCACAAATTAGACTTGAAAACACTGAGAAATATACTCATTTAAGGAGTACAGGAAATTCTCCTGTAAAGATGAGTATATTATTACAACATGCACAGGAATTCCACGCTCCTGATGAGTATACTCTTACAAGATGCACAGGAACTCCGCTGTCCTGATAAGTATACTCTTGTAGGAAGCAATGAGTTAAATAGCATGAAGAACGAATTAGCCACACCCCTAACAACACTGTTCTGTTTTAGCCTCCATACAGGTTTTGCACCAAGCAAATAGAGAACAGCTACAGTCATTCCCCTGTATCAGGGTGGACCTTAGGATCATAGGAGGTTACTAGGCTAACGGTCCTGGGGTCCTTACAAGTCTAGCCAAGAGTCTATCCCCAAAAAAGAAATCTTAGTCAGCACCTGTCAACTCTGTCAATGAGGGACACAGGTGGAACCCCTGGGACAAATTTGTGGTTTCCCATCTGCTCATCAAGGTTGTGCTTGAAGAGGGTCAGTAAGGTACTCTGTTTGACGTGTATAGGAAGTCTATTCCAGAGACGGGGCAGCCTCTGAGAGACAACCATGTCTCTCCAGCAGGTTTTGTTGATGTCGCATATTAGATTCAGGCCTTTCAAGTGGCTAATGCATGAGGAGTTAGACTTACAGATATGGAACATCTCTAGTAGGGCAGGGTCTGTGATTGCCTTGTAGGCAAGACACAGATTACCCCTGAGAAATTTGTGTGATACCAAGTAGAGTGATAGTGATTTAAGCCTGTCCACATAGGACAGGTGTTGGAGGCCATGGATTCTCTTTGTGAGGTATTTCTGTGGCCTTTCCAGTTGGTGCAGATGTTTGGAGGGGTACATACCAAATGTGGCATTATACTCAATTATTGGTCAAAGAGGGAGAAGTATAGAGAGATAATAACCTCCTTTTTTCTGGATGCAATCCCTTTACTTATGAGATGAACCAAGTAAAAGGCTTTTCTGACCACTGCTGCTACATGATGGTGTAATGTGAGGTTGTTATCAACCTGAGTGCCCAGGTCTCTCACCACAGGTTGTGTGCTTAGGGGGGTTGCGTTGATGTAGTAGTCAGTAGGGGCCGTGTTTTTGCCGAATGGCACGATGGTACTTTTTTTGCATCTAACTTGAGGCCATGACTTTGGCACCAGTTATTAGTTGCTGTGAGACCCTCTTGCAGTATGTTAAGATCATTTTGGGAGTCAATGAGAGCACCCAACATACAACTTCCGCAAACTTGGTCAGCCACAGGTCTTTTGTCTTTGCCTGGACGTCTGAGAAGTAGATGTCAAACAGTAGGGATCCCAGGATAGATCCCTGGGAAACTCCACTAGTGAAAGGTCTACTATCAGAGGTGGAGGCACCTATTTTGACCTTGAGGGTCCTGTTTGTGAGCCAGTTGGCCACCCACCTGATGAGATAGTGATTTACACCAAGTTGTGTTAGTTTTTTGATGATGCCTGAGTTGAGGATTGTGTCAAAGGCCTTGGCCAAGTAAAGGTATGCTGTAAGTACTGACTTTCCCTCATCCAGGGCCTTGGTGACAGTCTCAAAGAAGTCATCCAGATTCAATAGACAAGATCTGCCCTTGACAAATCCAAACTGGGTGGGATCAAGTGCTTGGAGATTGCCTATGTCCATGTTTATGAGATCCATAATACACTCCATGGCTTTACAGATCAGACTTATCAAGCAACTGGTTTCAGAGTTACCTGTCTGACAGCCAACAATCCGTTGTATGGCAGAATGACATATCTCCACAACTACCTGTCTCCATAGGGGTTCCCCAAAGATCCATCCTTGGACCCCTAATCTTCTTTGTTTTCACCAATAATCTAGCCTCTGCCACAAAACATGACACACTCATACAATACGCAGATAACTCAGCCATCATCTGCTCAGCCCATTCCCTACCCAAACTGCAAAAAGTCACACAGGAAGCCTTTTCCTCTGTTGAAACTTGGTTATCCAATGCCCAGTTAATACTCAACCCAAACCAAACTAAACTACTCATCTTCCAACCCACCAAACATACTCAAAACAACTCTCACTTTAACATCACAGCAAAAGACAACACCACTATATACCCAACTGAACACACCAAATTGCTAGGAGTAGAAATCGACAATAAACTAAAATTTGACATTCACATATCCATGACCATAAAAAAGTCCACAAAAAACTAGGAGCGTTATACAGAAATAAGTAACTTCTCACCAAAGCAGCAAAGATTTCAATAGCAAATTCCCACCTTATCTCCACCCTGCTTTATGCCTCTCCAAGATATACCAACCTAAGGCAATGCGATCTAAACAAGCTAGAGACCTGCTACAACAAAATCACCAAATTCGCCACAGGGGCATCCTACCGTAGTCACCACTGTCTCTCACTTGCTGAACTGGGCTGGTTTGAACTCCCTCACCTCCTTCAATGGTATCAACTCTCACTCGCCCACAAACTAGTAAACCATCCACTAAATGTCCCATCCCTCCAGAATCTACTCCAACCCTATCACACCACCAGACCACTAAGATCCAGCAACAAAAAAATCACTTGCAGATCACATTACTAAAGCCAATAACTTTGCTGGTGAAGCACTATTCTATTGCACCATAGCCAAATTATAGAACTCCCTCCCACCCACAATTACCTCCGTACCATCATGCACCCACTTATAAACTTTACTAAAAGCGCATCTAAAAACATGCTGGCTATGCCCTTGCAACTCCCACTCTAATATCACCCACCCCATCCAACCACTACCTTTCTTTCCACCCCACTAACTACCCTGATTATAGAAAGCTCAGATGCTCATAAGCCTAGTACTTATTAAACAGCAGGAGCTTCTTATTGTAACATTTGTTAATGTCTGTTATGTACTTCGCAGATAAAGATTCTAGTTGTCTACTGATGTACTATGTTCTTCATCTGTAAATATATTTGTAATTAATTGCTATGTTAATCAAATTGTTAATCGCTATGTAATCCAATGTAACTATTGTCTGTTTATTTTAACTGTGGAACTTTTCTCCCCGGGCTCTGCTGAAAATGGACCTACGTCCAGTTGGACACTCCCGGTCGACAAATGTAAATAAATAAATTAATAAATAAATAATGGGGTGATAGCTTCCAGGGTCAGTAGTGGCACCACCTTTGTGCAAGTAGAGGCCAATGGCAGTTCTCCACTCTGCTGGAATGAAGCCTGTACTTAGCCTGTGGTTGAATAAGGTGCTCAACAGCAAATACAGCCTAGGATACTATCAGGTCCCATGGAAAATGTGTTATTTGCCTTGGATAGGACCTTTAACACTTGATCTATGGAGATGTGAGATGCAGGACAAGTATTAGGGATGTCAAAAGGGCCTTGGGGGGACAGGGGGGTTGAAGTTTGCGCTGAACCTATCTGTCGACCAGGCTGGCAGGAGAAACTGATGGGGATTGTCCAGACTTAGTGTTCCGAATACTTGGGCGGACTTATGAAGAGAGGATTTTGGTAAGGGTTTGTACACAAGAGTGTAGACCACAAAAACTTTCTTAAATGTAAAGTAATTGGCCTGAAGCACAAGTGCTAAAGCCAAAACTAAGATGCTTAGAATAACTGATACATTTAATCAAGCTACTAGCAAGCAGTAATAAATGCAGTAAAGTAAAAGCACTTGAACACTTAAGAGCACACAGCAAAGCAAAAATAAGGTAATAAAGTAGGAACAACACAATTACAGTAAAAGCAGCTGAATAAAGTGTAATTTTTTTTTTTTTTTTTTTTTTTTTAGGTAGAGAGGGAGAAAACAGAAGATAGTTGAAGATTAAGAAGCTAAGGGGGCTGGCCTTTCCACATGCTCTCCCTGTACTCAGTAGACTGAGCTGATGAGACGGGAGTGGAATGAGTGTCCAAAATCAAAGAAGCAATGAGCTAGTCCTCCCCAAATCATCTCACTGCACTCAGCTGAATGAGCAAATGAGATGGGAATGGGAGGAGTGACTGAAATCAAATTTACAGCAGGGCAGGAATTCCAAAGCTACCAAGTTTAAGAATACAACAACAATTAGGTGGGTGGGTGGGACCAAATGCAGACAGACAGAAGCCAGCAATAAACAATGAAGCAAGTCATTAAATGCAGTATAGTTTTGTTAACTATCGCTGAAACAGAACAAGTGCAAAAAAGTATACTTACATCAGCTTCCACAGACCCATACATCTAACCAGCATCATATGCAAAGCCACAGAAAGACTAATTCTGGAACTAATTAATAAGGACACAGGGAACCTGCAAACACAGGACCTGTTTCACTTTGGATTTATCAAGGGCAAGTTATGCTTACTCAGCCTTGTGAACTTTTTTGAAAAGGTCAACAAAGCAACAGATGAAAGTAAAATGGAACACACTGCATACCTTGACCTTGCCAAAGCTTCTGACACAATCCCCCACTCAGACATTGCAAAAAAGCTAAATAAACTTGAAATTAACCCCTATATACCATACAAATGTCCAGATTTTTGCCTCATATTTCTGGTCTGTTCCTCATAAAACCTGTGGTTTTCTGAAAAATCACTGAGGATTAAAGACACTAAATAATGGCAGGCATTTGAGATTCAGACTTTACATCTTTCAGAAAATTCATGTCAACACAAATTCTGTTATTATAGCAACTTTCAAAGTTTATCAAGTCAAAGTCAAAGTAAACTTTATTGTTATTTAGAACTACACAAGTGTAGGGTAAATGAAATTTCATGCATCAGCTCAGTTCTTGAGATTACAAAGGAAAGTGAAACAACACATACAAGTAGATGAATAAACATAAACAAACAAATAAAATTCTACTCCCAATACACACAAGAAAGAGCAGAGACATTTACCAACACTCAAATATGAAAAGAACACCCTCCCCTAAGTTAAATTAACTACACTATTTAAAGTAATACAAACCACACTGCAGATTGAAATTTATTTATTTATTTAACATTTGTTAACCGGGAAAGTCTGACTTGGAATAGGTTCATAGGTTGGTACTAGGCTATCAGCCCTAGGGCCTATACAAGCCTAGCCATAACAATTGTCTGGCTATTTCTTCCCACACTATTTACTTCCCTTGACCCCTGTCTAGCAGGGCGACTGACGTGATCCCCGGGATGAATTTCCTTTCTCCCATCCAATCGTCAAGGTTCCTTTTAAAGAGGACCAAAGAGGCACTCTGCTTGACATGTATGGGCAATCTATTCCAGAGTCTGGGGAGTCTCTGGGTCAGGAACCTATCCCTCCAGCATGTTTGGTTTATTGTGATGACAAGGTTTAGCTCCCTGGAGTGTGTGGCTCTGAGGGATTGGGATTTCTTTAAGTGTAGCATGTCCAACAGCTCTGGGTTTGACATGGCCTTGTATGTTAAGCAAAGATCGCCTCTGAGTAGACGATATGTGACAGAGTATAGCTGGAGTTTTTTAAGGCGGTCAGCATAGGGCATCTGCTTTAGGCCTGTGATTCTTTTAGTGAGGTATTTCTGTGGCCTTTCCAGTTGTTGCAGATGTCTTGAGAGGTACATACCAAACGGGGCATTGTATTCTATAATGGGTCTAATGAGGGATGAGTACAGTGGGACAATGACCTCCTTTTTTCTGGATGAAAAGCCCTTAGTGATGAGGTGTGCCACATAGAAGGATTTCCTGACTGTTGTGGCGATATGGTTATCGAAGGTGAGACAGATGTCCACCTGTGTCCCTAAGTCTCTTATCACACTTTCGGTGTTTAGTGCACTGCCACCTATATGGTAATTCACGGATACATGTTTTTTCCCAAAGGGGATAACTATACATTTCTTGGCATTGAGCTTGAGCCCATGGCTCTGGCACCAAGCATCTGTTTCTGTAAGGCCCTTTTGTAGAGTATCCACATCATTTGGGGATTCAATATTGGTTCCCAGTTTGCAGTCATCTGCGAACTTTGTTATCCAGAGTCCCTTAGTGTTGGCCTGTACTTCAGAGAAGTAGATGCCAAACAAGAGCAGTCCCAGGACTGAACCCTGAGGTACTCCACTTGTCACTTGTCTGGAGCTGGATTTGGAGTAGGCTACTTTTACAGTGTGGGTTCTATCAGTAAGCCAGTTAGCAACTCATTGGGTGAGGTAGGGATTAATGCCCAGCTTAGTAAGTTTATCTATGATTCCAGAGTGGGGGATGGTGTCAAAGGCCTTGGCAAGGTCTAGATAGGCTGTGTGGACCACCTTACCCTTGTCCATGGCTCTGGAGACTGATTCGAAGAAGTCAATCAAGTTCAGGAGACAAGATCGGCTCTTCACGAACCCAAACTGGGTGGGGTCCAGTGTTTGAAGGTTGCCAATGTCTTTGTTTATAAGTTCCATGATAATATGCTCCATGGCCTTGCAGATAAGGCTGGTCAGACTGATGGGACGGTAGTTTCCGGGATCCAAGGTGGATTCCCCCTTGTGGAGTGGGATAACTGTAGCTGTGCGCCACTCAGTGGGCATGAAACCTGAGGTGAGGCTACGATTAAACATGACACTTAGGTGAGGTGCCAGTTCATATTGTAGTTCATGTAGTACACAGCCCAGGATGTCATCTGGTCCCATGGGTGCTGTATTCTTAGCTTTGGAGAGTGCGTTTTTTACCTGTGTGGCCATTATTACCGGAATTTGGCAATCTCCCAGTATTGAGATGGGCCATTTAGGGGGTGAGAGCGGGGTGAAGTTGGCACTGAATCAATCTGCCAGGATATTGGCAATATCCTTGGGATCAGTATATTTAATGCCATTCTGTTTTAGCTCAGAGCAGATCTGAGCATTGCCATTTAGATTCTTGACATAGTTATAGAATGCCTTGTGGTTGTCTTTGGAATATTTGGCAATTTTATTTTTGTAACTAGCTTTGGCGGATTTTATGAGGGATCTCAGTTTCTTACTGAGGCTGGTAAGGAAGTTTTTTGCATTCTGGGATTTTCCTCTTTTCTGCAACAGTTTCTTCCTTTTGTTATAAAGTTTGTTTATGGCAGGGGACCACCAGATTGGCTTTTTTTTTTTTGGATGAGAGCATCTTGGTTCTATTTGGGATGGCACGATTTATGCATGAGTGGATGTGCTCGTACAGTGCCTTAGTGTAGGATTCAGCAGTTGAATTTCAGCTCCCGTCTGCATGAGTGTCATGAAGTTTGTCACTTCTGACGTGAGTAGCATGAAGTTGGCTTTGGAGAAATTTTGTTATGGAGGTTTCCTTACTGGGGGGTGGGGGTGGGATGTGGATGTTAAGGGTGATTAGCTTATGGTCAGACGTGACTAATGAGGGGGGTGACCATAGGTGTGGAGCATCGATTTCCCATGTTGGTAATGACCAGGTCTAGGATATTGGAGCCCCTGGTGGGACGATGGATTAGTTGATCCAGGGCGTTGGAATTTATGAATTCCAAGAACCGTTGGACAAAAGTGTTGGTACATGAGTAGCTTTCCCAGTGGTTTACTATTAAAATTTCGAACGGCACTCCATCAGCTGTACTATAGTCAAACACGGAAGTTCAAAAATGATAATTGCAAAGTCAAAAAAACAATCTAGGAATGGGTTTTAACATGGGTCGAGGTAGGGGAGATGTTTGTAGTTCAGAATAATACTGAACACCTACCTCAACCCATGTTAAAATCGTTCCTAGATTGATTTTTTTGACTTCGACATTCGACGTTTTCGAACTTCCGTTGCCGACTATAGCATAGTCGATGGAGTGCCATTCGAAATTTTAATAGTAAACCTTCCCAGTTAATGGCAGGGTAGTTAAAATCACCTAGTATTAGGGTGTTTGGTTCAATCTTAATATTTTCCAGAATGTTTAGAAAGGTGTAGTGAGAATCTCGGGGTATGGTGGGGGATCTGTAGCAAGCTACAATTTGGATTGCAGTCTTACCTAGTGTTAGTTGCAACTGGAGAATTTCAGGTGCATTGTGTTGGGCAACTAGCCTGGTGTGAATATCCTTGGTGAATATTGACACTCCTCCACCTTTAGTGTTTCGGTCCTGCTTTGGTGGTCGAAAAGTGTGGTAAGAGTTGCAGCCTCATATTGCAGGGGTGCTCTCTGGGGGCCTTGAACCAGGTCTCAGTTACTGCACAGATATCGATGTTCTCCATTTTTAGGAGTGCCTCGAGAGAGTGCATTTTGAGGTTTAGACTTCTAGCATTGAGTAGCATTACCTTCAGATTTTGCATGCTTGTACCTGTTACGGTGGTGGTGGTTTTGTCCTTTGAACTGTGCGTAAAAAAGGCACTATAAAGGTGGCAAGAGCCTTAGCCAGTAACCTGAATCCCAGGGGCGACAGGTGCAGGCCATCTCTGGCAAAGCATCGTGGTCTGTCAATCATGTCGTCCCAGGCAGACAGATACTGGATCCCCTTTGAATGACACCAGAAGCTTAGCCAATTGTTGAATTCAATCATTTTGTCCTTATATTGTGGTATCATTCTGGGGAAGGCAGGATGCTACTCAGGGCTAGAGACATACCTGCCTGGGCAACATGATCCAAGAGCTCTTCCATGTCTCTTTTCATGTAGTCCAGGGAGGTACGTCTCAAGTCATTCACTCCAACATGGACAATGACAGAGTCATATTTGTACTTGTTGTGGAGTGACTTGAGTGCATGCGTTATGTGGCAAATCCTGGCACCCGACAGGCAGCTGACTGTAATTTTCTCCTTGTTCAACCTGGTGAGAGGGACATTAGTGTGCCTGACTATAGAGTCACCTATGACTAAAGTGTTAGGTACATTGTCTTGCCTTAGGGGCTGTTGCTGGGTGGCACACAGGTGTTGTGAACTATGTGACACTTTGGTTGTGAGTGATGTTTGTTTGTGTTTCAGCTTCAGAGGTCCTTGTTGCTTGGGCAGGTTACAGTTAAGGGCCTCTGCATATGTGGATTTAGTGTTGCTATATGTGGGTGTTGGTGGTGTGGGTTTAGAAGGGCTATGTGTTGCTTGAGGTGTAGTGTGGGTGTTAACCTTCTCCTCTTGACTGTCTAGCACAATCTTGGGTGGAGAGAGCTTTGCTTCCATTTTGGCTATGTAAGCGCATCTCTCACAGGTTGTAGTGTTGGGTGGTAGGAGGAGAGGGTTGTCTGTGTACATGAGGCAATTGCTGCATTGCCCCAGTATGCACAGATTCACCAGGTGGACAGGAGAAATCACCGGAAGCTGACCCTTGGACATGCCTGGTTTGGTGCTTTTTTTTTTTGTAAAGTACAGGAGCTGTTTTCCGTTATAGCAAGGTACTTTGCAATTATAGGCTGTTTAGTGCCTACTATTAATTTCTCCTTATTAACAAGGAGAGTTGAATGCTTGCATCAGTTTAAGGCTTCCTAGTGCTTTCCAGCAGGTATTAGAGAAAGTGCTAGTCAAAGGGATGCTTAAAGGTAAGATGAAAAAAATGCACACTGCAGTGTGCACTAGAGAAATTAGACGTGAAAGTAGGTAACTTAAGTTTTACCTGTTTAAAAAGTTAAGGTTTAGTGGAGAGTTACTATTTTTAAAACAGCAAGATGGGTTGAAAGGGGTGGTCAGTTTTGTATTCCGGTACTATGGAATACAGTAGGATGGCCAATAAATTTAAATAGTTGAAGGGGAGGGGGTTTTGATTTAGTGATTACTCACACAAGCCAGTGAAAGTAGAGAGGAAATGAGATATATGGTCAGATTAACAAAAGAGGCAGGCAACTAGAAAGACAGTGGTATTTAACAAGACAACTGTGACTGGGTGGGAGGGCAGGAAAAAAATTTCTGCCTGACTCAGAAGAGAGAGAGAGAGCTGTGGTCTCTTTTGAAGTTTTAATATGCTGTTAAAGCAGAATGCAGGTAAAACACAAGGTAAAGAAAACAAACTACAGTATTTTAAATATACAAAATACAAAAAATAAAAGCAAACTAACCTTTCCTTCACAGCAAAGTATAGCAGAGTCTGGATGAGCCTTTCTGGTAAAGGTCAGAAATGTTTTATTTTACCCCTTAAATAGAAGGTTTAGTTCCTAGCTCCACCCCTCAGTTAACAAATGATCAACCTTAAGTGACCTCTTCTATCTTATGAATGCGTCCTTAATTGATCAGTTCTAATTTCTGCCTGACTCAGAAGAGAGAGAGAGAGAGCTGTGGTCTTTTTTGAAGTTTTAATATGCTGTTAAAGCAGAATGCAAGTAAAACACAAGGTAAAGAAAACAAACTACAGTATTTAAAATATACAAAATACAAAACATAAAAGCAAACTAACCTTTCCTTCACAGCAAAGTGTAGTAGAGTCTGGATGAGCCTTTCTGGCAAAGCTCAGAAATGTTTTATTTTACCCCTTAAATAGAAGGTTTAGTTCCTAGCTCCACCCCTCAGTTAACAAATGATTAACCTTAAGTGACCTCTTCTATCTTATGAATGAGTCCTTAATTTATCAGTTCTAATTTCTGCCTGACTCAGAAGAGAGAGATGTGGTCTTTTTTGAAGTTTTAATATGCTGTTAAAGCAGAATGCAAGTAAAACACAAAATACAAAAAATAAAAGCAAACTAACCTTTCCTTCACAGCAAAGTGTTGCAGAGTCTGGATGAGCCTTTCTGGTAAAGCCAATTTTCAGCAGAGGCCTAGGGAGAAATGCTCTAGATGCATGTCATTGTAATGTGGGAGGAAACCGGAGCACCCGGAGGTAACCCACACAAACGCAGGGAGGATATGCAGACTCAACACAGAAGGCACTCCAGCCAAGAATTGAACAGGAGAACCTCTTGCTGTGAGGCAACAATGCTACTGCTGCACCACTGCACCTAAGTTATTTGTCTTATATCGCACTTGAGTAAGTGTAATAATACTGACTATGGATATAAGAAATAAATATTGCTCTAACTTGGAATACATGTAAGTATATATTGCATAAATAAATAAAACTTGACATTATGTGTTCAGACTACTAGGACTAGCCCGAGTTCAGAAGTCTAATCACTGTAGGGTAGGAACTGTTACTGAATCTTGTAGTCCTGCAGTAGATGCTGCGATATCTCCTGGATGATGCCAGATGCTTAAACAGTCCATGCGCAGGATGCGTGTTGTCCTGTATTATTTTGGTGGCCTTTCGGATGCTTTTTTGCAGAATAAAGATGTTATATCGATGGAAGACTGGAATCTGTTACCTTCTCTGCAACCCTCATCACTCTTTGTAGCACCTTCCTTTCTGTAACTGTGCAGCTTCCAAACCACACTGTGTAGTTGCAGGTGAGGATGCTCTATACACTGTGAGGTTGCAGGTGAGGATGCTCTATACACTGTGAGGTTGCAGGTGAGGATTCTCTCTACTGCACCTCTGTAGAAGGTGGAGAGAATATGAGGAGGAAGCTCAGCTTTTTTTTAGCCTTCTTAAAAAGTGTAAGCACTAGTGCGCTTTCTTCACCAGTTGGTTGGTGTTTCCCAGCCACAAGAGATCCTCGGCTTTGTGTCCACCCAGGATATCATACTCTTAACCCTCCCCACACTCTCACCATCGATCCTGAGCACTGCGTGGCTTGTTCTTTTCCTGAAGTCAATGATAATCTCTTTGATCTTGCTTACATTCAGGTCAGGTTTGTTCCCTTTGCACCAACTGATCAGAGATGCCACCTCCTCTATGTACACCCTTTCATCCTCCTTTGTGATGAGCCCCACGACTGTGGTGTCATCAGCAAACTTGATGATATGGTTGGACTTGTGCTTAGCATAGCAGTCATGGGTCAGGATGGTGAATAACAGTGGGCTGAGAGCACATCCCTGTGGAACCCTGGTGTTAATCATGATGCACGTTGATGTGTTCTTACCTGAACACACCCTCTGTGGTCTCTCAATCAGGAAGTCCAGGATCCAGTTACAGAGGTATTTACTGATTCCTAAATGTGTCAGTTTTTCTATCAGCTGCATTGGTACCACCATATTAAATGCAGAGCTGAAGTCTATGAACAGCATCCTCACATAGTTGTCTTTGCCCTCTAAATGTTCAAGGGAGATGTACAGAGCTACTGATATGACATCAGCCGTGGATTGGTTAGCTCTGTACACAAACTGCAGAGGGTCAAAATCAGGAGGTAGCATGATGAAAGATGTTTTTTGATCAGCCGCTGAAAACATTTCATAACAAAGGATGTCAGAGCAAGTCTGTAGTTATTAGGGCTAGATGGAGTGGTTTTCTGAGGTAGTGGGATGATGTTAGTTTCCTTGTAATATACGAGTACATTTGCCATGACAACAGAGGTGTTAAATATTTCCTTGAGCACTGTGCACAGCTGATCTGCACAGCCTTGTAACACCTTGTCCAGTATGTTGTCTGGGCCAGCAGCCTTCCTGGGGTTCACTCTCCTTAGCGCCCTTCTTACCCCCTCTGCACTGAGGCTGAATACTGCATCCTTCTCATCAGTGGGGGGCTTTAGTGCCAACCTGTTGTTTCTTTCCTTAAATCTACCAAAGAAGATCTTCAAACTGTCCAGAAATGCAACGCTGTCCCCACACTGTGCTGACCTGATTTTGTAGTCAGTGGTCTCCTGTATGCTTTGCCATAGTCTCCTTACATTCTTCATGTCTTCAAAGTGGCTCTGTACATTTGTGCTGTATTCCCTCTTAGCCTCCTTTATACCCCTCCTTAGATTACCTCTTGTTACACTTAGAGCTGCTTTGTCCTTAGCCCTGTACGCTACGTTTCTCTCCTTCAGAAGCTCATATACCTTAGGGGTGAGCCATGGCTTCTGATTAGCTCTAACAGTGATACTCTTGGTATTTCTTATCCCATCAATGCTGTTTGAAATGTATTCCATCACTACCTCAGTGTATTCATCAGTGTTCAGATGCTGATTTACTCTGGCTGCCTCCTTGAACATTTCTCAGCTGGTTCTTTCAAAGCAGTCTTGGAGGGCCTCCATAGTCCCGTCAGGCCATACCCTAATTTGTTTCTTTGCAGGTTTCTCTCTAACCAGTGCAGGTGACAACAAGATGGTATAATGGTCAGAGTTTCCATTTGTGGAAGTTTCACTGCCTTATAAGCTTTCTTTAAGTTTATGTACACCTTGTCCAGGATATTATTACCCCTTGTAGGAACATCCACATACTGATGGTAGTGTGGGAGTACTTCTTTCAGATCTGGTTTATTAAAGTCACCAGCTGCCACATGTGCAAAGTCAGGATATTTGCTCCGCAGCTCACACATGTGATTGCATAGTTTATTTAGAGCCTCAGAGGTATTAGCACTAGGTGGGATATACACCACTGTTATACTGACCCCAGTCAGGTCCCTGGGCAAGTAAAATAGTCTACATTTAATGGACAGGAACTTAAGTTCTCACCGCAGTGTGATAGTATAATTTCACAGTTGTGGCACCATCTTTTGTTAACTCAGATGCAGACTCCATCTCCTCTGACCTTTTCACACAGTGTATGTTTTCTGTCTGCATGAAACAGCATAGAATTCTATAAGTTTACTGTGCTATAATTTATATATATATATATATATATATATATATATATATATATATATATATATATATATATATATATATATAACATATATATGCATGTATATATATATATATATACATATACATACACACACACACACACACACACACACACACACACACACACACACACACACACACACACACACACACACACACACACACACACACACACACACACACAAAAGAAATATTTAAATGTTGTCCCTATATTTTTGGGCCTTTGTCTCTCCGTTATTTTAGGCTTTGTCCAGATTTCTTGTGCTAAGAGGTTGAGGGGTATGATCCCCTAAGTCACCTGATGGATTTCCAACTGGCTCACTGTTAGGATGCAGGGAATTAAAATACAGGAGGTTACCTCCATAAACAGACCAGTCAACAATAGTATGCCCTAGGGTTCTGTGCAGGGACCTCTCCTGTTTGCCATCTACTTCTCTTCTGTTGACAGTCAAAAAGAAATTACTAGAAAAGAGCAGCTGACATAGAAGAGACCACTTGTCATAATGGTTAAGGTCTTTCAGTTCCATGCACAAGGTGCAAGGTTCAGTTCTGACCTCCAGCCAATGACTGTATGGAGGTGATGTGAATTTACAGGGTTTCTCCCACCTCTAAAAAGCATGTTGGGTGTTTCCATCTCAAACTCACCCAGGAATGGAGATGTGGGCAACAGTACAGACTCTACATGGTGCCATATAGGGGAAGACTTGTACATACCAGCCACTTTGGCCATATACTGTGGTGCGCAGTATCATCAAGATTGGAGAACACAGATCACAGACTGCATGCCTGTGGCAGGGCTAACATCTCGACAGCGTAATATATGTTTCTAGGTGATTCAATTGTGTTGACTAATGTCGCCAAATGGGCATTGGTATTTGCCAGTGATAAGTGGGTTGAGGACCTGGCCTACATCAGGGGCCCATGCTAATAGTGGGAATCATGTATGTGCCCCTAATGGCCAGTGTGTGCCTGCCATAAAACTCAGCAGCTCTGGCTCAATAAGCTATTGGCCACTTAGTGTCCATTTGTCCATCTTGGGTTACCTGGGATAGCTCTGTTGAGCAAATGCTGGATATAATACCAAACAGCCTTTAAACATGAACTAAGAATTGCTACACTCATTGTAGGTTCACTGACAGAAAAAGGCTTGGAAGTGGACAACATGAAGATAATGAGGAGTCTGGACATTTTATCAAGAGACAAGCCTGTAAAAGCAGTGCAGCAAAGCCACATGGGGTCTAGAGTTTATTGCTCAAGAGAAGGACAGGCTAGAAATAGTGTGAGAATTGTGGTGAGGGACATACTTCAGAATACAGTGAGTGGATGTCATCAGAATTAATAACAGACTCACAGCAGTCAGACTCCAGCCCTAATGATAGGGCAGCATTCATAATCTCAGTCTTTGCCCCACAACAGGTTTGTGATAGTGAGGAAAAGAGTGCATTCAGACAGCAGTTGCAGTACCTACTAGACAAAGCAGGGTGACATGACCTGGTGTTAATAATGAGTGACCTGAATGCACATATCAGGAGAAACATGACAGGATATGAGGACTGTCTGGGTCCACATGGGTGGGGCAACAAGAATAAAGATGGAGAAGCCATACTAGACCTCTTTCTGGCAAATGGCTTGATGGTGGTCAACCCATGGCTCAGTAAGAGTGACAGTCACAAGATCACATACACAAGTGGCCAACATTCTACTTAGGTAAACTTTCTCCTAGTAAGGAAAGGGCATTGGGGTATAATCTATGGTTGCAAAGTCATCCCCAGTGAAAGAGTCAGCCCACAGAATAAACAACTGGTTGCAACAATCAGCTGCAAATAATGGTCAGAAAACACTCTAAAGTCGACAGAGACCAGGCTGAATAGTTGGAAGTTGACTGGAGAGAAAGCACAGAAGCTCAAGGGATTACTCAGGGCTCTAACACCTCAAGAAGAAGAGGAAATAGGTGGAGTTGAAGAAGAATAGCAGCACCTCAAAACAGCATGTGTGAGGACTACAGAACAGATATGTGGCCGAGTCAGGAAATAGGCACCTAAGGAAAGCAGATGGTGGAATGCAGAAGTCCAGGAAGTCATCAAAAGAAAGAAGGAGTGCAGGAAAAACTGGGATCCTGAAAAGATGGACCAGGCTAGGAAGAAATACATGTTTACTAACAAAGAGGCTAACAAAGGAGTTTCAATAGCAAAGAGCAAGGCATCAGAGGCATTCTATCAGCTTCTAGAAAGTGACTCAGTAGATGGTGCAAAGAGAAATATCAGCTTACAAGGTAAAGACAGAAAGATAAAGAAGATAGTCATTAGACACCCTTCATAAGGGATGCCAACAACAACCTGCTCACCAATCCACAGGGCATCAAAGGCAGATGGAAGGCATACTTTCACCAGCTTCTGAATGATGAAAACCTCACAGACGCTATACTGACCCAGACCTAGCCTAAGATGAGAAAAGAGGAGGATTCCACCCTAGAAGAAGTAAGAACAGCACTAAGGAAAATGAAGTCAGGGAAAGCAGCAGGCTCAGATGAGGTCACGGCAGATATGATAAAGATGTTGGGTGAGATGGAGGAGAAATGGCTCCTGAAGTTACATATAGCAGTGTGGAGAGAAAGACATATCCCAGATGACTGGATAATAAGCATACTTGTGCCAGTGTACAAGAACAAAGGGGACATCCACAGCTGTGGGCAGTATAGAGGTATAAAACTCCTATTGCAATGCATGAACATTCTGTAGAATATGATTGCTAACTGAATATGCAAGGTAGTACAAAGGAAGATGGGAAATTAGCAGTTCAGATTCAGATCAAGATGGATGACAACAGACCCCATGCTTACAGTGAGACAGAAAGTTGAGAAGAAGCTAGAGATGAAGATATAGTCAGAATGCGCATTCCTAGACTCGGAGAAAGCACATGACAAGGTCCCAAGAAAGCTGATTTGGGCAGTCCTGCTGTGGTTTGAAGTCCCAGAAACATTGGTAGAATTAGTGCAGACTATGTACAAGGACCCAATGACTCAAGTATGAACAGTGTTTGGTCTCACAGAGGGGTTCCCAGTGGGAGTGGGTGTGCATCAGGGTTCAGCTCTGAGCCCACTGCTGTTCATACTGATGATGGACTACATTAGCAAACAGGTCAGAGTTGCTGTATGCAGACAACGTGGCATTACAGGCAGACTTTGAGCAAGAACTTCAGCAAAGAATAGGGGAATGGAATGCAAAACTAAAGGCACATGGGATGAAACTAAGTACAGATAAGATAGTTGTAATGGCAGCAAATGGGAGGAAATCAGAAGAAGCTGGTAACTGAGATAGAAGGGAAAGAAGTGAAACAGATTAACAGCTTCAAGTATCTGTGAGGGCTGGTTGACAAGAGCAGAAGTCTGAATGAGGATGTCAAACTTAGAATTAGAAGGGCTACAGCCAACTGGCACATGGTATTAAGGATAGTGTACGACACAAGAATGACAGAGAAGCTGAAACATGAGATGTACAAAACAGTGGTGTGATCAATACTACTGTATGGTACAGAAACCTGGGCAATAAAGGCAGAGCAGATGAATAAACTAGAGGTGATGGAGATAAAGTGTCTGAGTTGGGAGGCAGGATGCACACTGTGGGACAGACCAAGAAATTATGACATAAGAGCAGAAGCCAAAGTAGCTCCAGTTGCATAAAAGATCAAAAAGAACAGATTACAGTGGTTCCCCCACATGTGCAGAAAAGAAGACAGTCTGAGAAGAAGATTTGAGACAGACTGAAGAAAGGCAAGAGGAAATGAGGGCTTACAGCAAAGAGTTGGATGGATTGTCTGAGAGAAGACCTGAGATGGTCAGACATAAGTCTCGGAGAAGGTAGGAGAGTGGCACTGGATATAAAAGAGATGGAGATGGTTGAAATGACACCCCGACCCCATGTAGAAAATGGGAACAAGGAAGATTGATGATGATGATGGTGATGATGATGGTGATGATGATGATGATGATGATGGTGGTGATGGTGATGATGATGGTGGTGATGATGATGATGATGATGGTGGTGGTGGTGATGGTGATGATGATGATGATGATGGTGATGATGATGATGATGGTGGTGGTGATGGTGATGATGATGATGGTGGTGATGGTGATGATGATGGTGGTGATGATGATGATGGTGGTGGTGATGGTGATGATGATGATGGTGGTGATGATGATGATGATGGTGGTGATGGTGATGATGATAATGATGATGATGGTGATGGTGATGGTGATGGTGATGATGATGATGATGATGGTGATGATGATGATGGTGGTGGTGATGGTGATGATGATGATGATGGTGTATTTCAAGTACTGAATATTGTAAATGAGATAAAAGAACTGGAAATCAAATCTTTAGAAAAGGGGAGGAGCAAACTCCATAGAGAAAAGGGGAGGAGCAAACTCCATAGAAATAAATGGAATTTGTGAGAACAGTTAATGCAAAATAATGTTCAGGAAGAGGAGAAGTGAGGTTTAAGGGAAGATGGGAACTGAACAATTTATGTAATGTTGCACTAAGTGAAAATTGCTATAAAGAATGAAACTGTATATGTAATTTATAATGTATGTAAATGAGAAAATATCAATGTGGTGTGTCTCCTTTTATATTAATGTATGTGCACCTATGTCTTAAGTGATAATTTAATAAAGGTATTTAAAAAAGAAAAAGGCTGGAAGTGTTTACGGAGATATTCTTTTCTAACTTTATTAAGTGCTTTGTCAGTATGGAATCATATGGTATAGGAAGGTGTTTGACTCCTACATAATGACTCATTAAACAGTATATTTTTCTTTTAAATACTGTTATGAGTTTGTCAACTGAAAATGAAGTTGCAGTGATTTTCATATATCAACCATGGGAAAATTATGCCCTGGTGCCTTCAAATTTTGATAATAGACTTTGTAGACGTTTCTTAGCAGGAAAAGGATAATAATATCATTTTAATTCCTGCTTTTTTGGTCTTCATAATGCATGACTGAATATTAGTTGTGACATCTGAAGCATGCGGGAATCTTTGAGAGGAAATCATATTTTAGTTCCATATCCAAAGTGGCACCTTTAAGTTTCACAAAACTAACTTCTTCAAGAGGAGGCTTCTGATGAACTAGAATTTATAGGTTCATAGGTTCATACTAGGCTATCTGCCCGAGGGCATTTAAACCAAGTATGGGGAACTATACCCATTATTTTGCTGTGCCTCTGTCGAGCAGTGACACTGAGGTAATCCCTGGGGTATATCTGCGATCTCCCATCCATTGGTCAAGATTTCTCTTGAACAAGGCCAGCGAGGTGCTCTGCCTCACATATACCGGGATTTGTTCCACAGCATAGGAGTCTTTGGGTGATGAATCTATCCCTCCAGCACATCCTATTAATAGCCGTGTCGAGGTTTAAGTCTCCCGCCCTTGTGGGCTCTGCCGGATCTAGATTTTTGAGGTGAAGCATATTCATCAAATCTGGGTTTGACATGGCCTTGTATGTCAGGCAAAGGTCACCTCTGAGCAAGCGCCTGAACTGAAATAGAGCTGGAGTTCTTTCAGTCGGGCAGCATAGGACAGATTTTGAGACCCTTTATCCTTTTGTTGAGGAACTTTTGTGGCCTCTCCAGCTGCTGCAAGTGTCGGGTCAGATACATTCCGAATGGGCATTGTACTCAATCATTGGTCTCTGACATTCCGAATGGGGCATTGTACTCAATCATTGGTCTGATGAGTATAGGAGACTATGACCTCCTTGATCTAGATGTGAATCCCTTCATGATAAGGTGGGCAATGTAGAAGGTCTTCCTAACTACTTTAGCTACATGGGTGTCGAATGACAGGCTACTGTCAACCTGGGTCCCCAGGTCCCTGATAACTTCTTCTGTGCTCAGTGGATTGCCACCTATATGGTAGCTAGGGGTAACCTTGTATTTTTGGCATTTAACTTTAGTCCATGGCTCTGGCACCAGTTATCCGTTTCTGTGAGACCCTTCTGAAGGATATCTGTGTCAGATGTGTTTCTCCACTACGTTTTCGACCAGTTTGCAGTCATCTGCAAACTTTGTCAGCCATAACCCTCCTGTGTTTGCTTGTACTTCGAAAAGTAGATGCCAAACAAGAGTGGGCCAGGACTGAGCCCTGTGGGACACCACTTGTGACAGGCTTTGAGTCTGACATGGCGCCAGCAACTCTGACCCTGTGGGTTCTGTCACTCAGCCAGTTTGCAACCCATCTTGTGATGTATGGGTTAACATTTAAGCTGATGAGTTTTCAATGATACCAGTGGGGTATTGTATCGAAGGCCTTCGCCAGATCGAGGTAGGCTGTATGGACTGCCTTTCCCTCATCAATGGCTTTGGTGACTGTTTCGAAAAAGTCGACCAAGTTTAAAAGGCATGATCTGCCTTTGACAAAGCCAAACTGGGTTGGATCCAAAGTCTGCAAATTCCCTATGTCTTTATTTATGAGGTCCATTATGATCTTCTCCATGGCTTTGCAGATAAGGCTTGTCAAGCTAATGGGCCGGTAATTTCCAGGATCGGTGGAGGCACCGTCTTTGTGAAGTGGGACCACAGTCGCAGTGCGCCACTCCCACAGTGGGTGCAGTATCCAGAGGTGAGACTATGATTAAACAGCTGTCCTAGCTGTGGGTTTAATTCCTCGTTGAGTTAGTCGGAGCACACAGCCGGGACACCATCAGGTCCCATGGATGCTGTGTTTTTGCTTTGGAGAGAGCAGTTCTCACTTGGGCGTTAGAGATGTTTGGGGCTGCAATCGTTTGGTATAGATATCTCTCCTGGGAGGGGGGGGTTTGGTGGGGGGGAGGGGGGCACTGAACCTGTCAGCCAGTATGTTGGCAATGTCTGTAGGATCAGTAATCTTCACATCATTTTGAACTAGTTCTGAGCATATCTGGGAGTTTCCTCCCAGGTTTCTAACATAGCTAAAGAAGGCCTTATGATTGTCTTTTGAGTCTTTAGCTATTTTTCTCTCTAAAATTTGCTTTGGATGATTTTATGAGAGCTCTTAGTTTTTACTTATAGTGATCAAAGGTGTCTTACCTTTTAAGGATTTTTGCTCTATCTTGTAGTAGCTTCCTCCTTTTGTTGTAGAGTTTGTTTTATGGCTGGGGGTCACCCAGACTGGGCAGCCTTGCCTACAAAGAAAGAGTGTTTTGCTTGGGATTGCCTTATCCATGCAGTCCTGCAGGTGCTGGTAGAAGGCATTTGTAAGAATGATTCAGCGGCTTGAGTACTGTTTTCCCCTGGCTCGAGGGGCCTTAAAGTCCACACTAGTCTTTCTTTAGAAGTGTGGTTTGACTTCAGAAGTTCTTTACTGTGGTCTTTTTATTTCAGGTGGGGGTGGGATGAGGACCTCCAGCGAGATTAGTTGTGATCTGATCTCACCAGTGAGGGTATACTTCGGTGTTGAACATTGTGCTCCCATGTTCGTGATGATGAGATCAAGTATGTTTTCTCCTCTTGTGGGGATGGTGACTAGTTGTTCCATGGCATTTGAGTTTATGAATTCCAGGAACTTTTGGGCTAGGGTGTTTGGGCTTGAGTAGTGTTCCCAGTCTATATTAGTGTAATTGAAGTCACCTAGTATGATGGTGGTGTTTGATACATTTATCCTCCCCTCCAGTGTTTTCAGGAAAGCCATGTGAGGTTCCTGAGTTTCTGAGGGTGGCCTGTAACATGCTACAATTTGCAGAGCAGTCTTGCCTATGGTTAATTGCACCTGGATGGTCTCCGATGCATCGTCGCGTTGCCACCAGTCTTGAGGTGTGGGTGTCCTTGATGAATATGGGTACCCCCTCCTTTCTTGGTATTGTCCGTTTTTGGGGGCCGGCATGATGAGAGGTAAAAAATGATAGTAGTGCTGGGGTGCTCTCAGGAGCCTTGAACCAGGTTTCTGTCACAGCACAGACATTGATGTTCTCCATATACTGAAAAGGGGCCTCAGTCGTGCATTTTGAGATTTAGACTTCTGCATTGAGCAGCATTACCCTTAGTTTTTCCTTTTTTGTGTTCTAGGGTGGTAGGTTTAGAATTTGAGCCTTGCCTAAAAAGGCACTATGGGGTGGCAAGAGCCTTTGCCAATATCCGGAATCCCAGGGTGACAGGTGCAAGCCGTCCCTTATGAGCAGCGTGGCTTGTCCAGCATGTCATCCCAGGCAGACAGACATTGGATCCCCTTTGAATGACACCAGAGTTTAAGCCAATTGTTAAAGCTGATCATCTTATCTCTGTATTGTGGCATCATTCTTGGTGAAGGTAGGATACTGCTCAAGGTCAGGGTCATACCTGCCTGGGCTACATAATCAGAGAGCTCCTCAATGTCTCTTTTCATGTAGTCCAAGGAGGTACGTCTCAGGTCGTTTACACCAGCGTGGGCAATGACTGAGTCGTATTTGTACCTGCTGTTGAGAGACCTGAGTGCTTGCGTTATGTGGCGGATTCTAGCACCTGACAGGCAGCTTACTGTAACTCTCTCCTTACTCAGTCTGGTGAGTGGGACGTCAGTGTGTCTGACTATGGAGTCACCAATGACTAGTGTGTCTGGCATTGTGTTTGGCCTTAAGGGCTGTGACTGTTTGACACTCTGACTGTGAGGTCTATGTGTTGCAGGTGTTGTGTTCTGAGGTGGTGGTTGTTTGGGTGTCTGCTTTGGTGGCCTCTGCTGTTTTGGTAGATTTTTGATCAGAGCCTCCAAGTATGTCTTTGTGTGTTTATGTGTATGATTTGAGGTTGTGATGGTACTATGTGAGACTGGGTCTATAGTGTGTGTGGTAACCTTCTCCTCCTGTCTGGTCTTGCCAGTCCTGTGTTGAGAGAGCTCAGCCTCCAGTTTGGCCGTATTGTTGCATGTCTCTGATCTATTTGTGTTTTCTGGGAGGAGGAGGGTTGTCTGTGTACATGAGGCAATTGTAACATTGCCTCAATATTCCCAGTTCACCAGCTGAGCAGGAGAGGACACTAGCAACTGATCCCTCGACATGCTAGAAGGAATAGACAAAAACTTTAAAAAGAGATTCGGGGATGTGGGTGACGAGAAATGGGGTTTGCCTTTTGGGGTACTATCTATGACAAGAGTGCTGTATCAAGGTGATAAGTACTGTAGGAGCAAGTGCTAGGTTTAACAGATAGAGAATAGTCTACTTGGAGTCAAGTAGAGATGATCTTTTAGTTATAGGATACTGATTAGATCAGTAGTATAGTTCGAGGAAGGTAGTTTTAAGGGAAAATTTGAAGAGTGGACTTTAGGTAGCCCGAATAGTTTAAACCTGCTTAACCGGTGCTGCCCGAATAGTTTAAACCTGCTTAACCAGTGCTGCCCTAGTGTGCAACAATGGTAACTCCGTGCTAAATGCAGCTAAAAGCTGGCGCAAAGCACGCTTTATAGCAGGGGGCTGGAAAAGACAGGAAATGACCCAAAATGGCCAATAGACTACAAGTTGCTGCCTTAAACCACTCCTCTAAGGACAAACAGGCAGCTCAGTACTCCCCACTCTCACTGGTGAGTAAAGAAACTTCCCCCTGACCAAACAAGGAAAATGGAGAAACACAGGAACCAAGACAAAGCCCAGGGATCAGCAAAATCTGGTCTCTGGAACACTAGTAAGGAAAGTATGGAAAACAAGGATATTTTTTTTTTGTTTGTTTGTTTTTTTCAAGTTTTTTTACAGTTTTTTTCAAGTTTTTTTACAGTTTTTTTGAAACATTTGCCTGGTTACCAGGCTTTTGCTTCTGGAATGTTGCATAGTTTTAGTTGTATTAAGATGCAGGCCAGATTTTATGAGCCAGCTTTACATAAATCTGAATCCATTTTGAGTCAGATAACAGTTTGCTGTAGCATTAAGGGAGGCATCTGAATGCTGTATTAGGTGAAGCATTGTCTCAGTGAGATGGCACATTTTTGACACTGATTAGAAAAAGAAGTGACTTTAGTCCTGATCCCTGAAAGGCCACCCAAAGGATCCAAATGGCTAGAGAGGTGTTATCCTTGCACTGAACAACTTTTTTGCTGGTATCTAAGTAGTTTAATGAGTCACTGAGCAGACTAAGGGGAATAACTGTGTTTGATAAGGCAGGGTAGCAGGATTTAGTCATTAACAGTGTTGAATGCCTTCCATAAAGCCAAACTGATGAGCCCACAGTTTATTCTAGACTGTGCTTGGCATACAAGTAAACACTGAAGGAAAGATGACTAATGTAAGTGTCAGGACTAGGCCTAAAGTTATGCTGGGAGATGGAAAGAAACTTAGATCCATTCAGCTGCTGGAGAACTTGGGTATGAATGTACTTTTTTCAGAATTTATCATGCAATAAGAGGATCTCAATGCAGTAGAGGTTAGTGAAGGCAGACTTGGAGCTGCATTTATGCTGGGACTGTAGTTTTCCAGTCCTTGGACACACAAGAATTTATGATGGACTGATTACAAGGACTGGCATGGAGTTTGATAGCCTCACTGGAAGTTGTATATATTTTGGTGAAAAATCATTAGCAGAGATCAATAAAGGTTTGACTTTTCTTATAAGCTATCAGATTATGTCCCTGCCCTTCTCCACTCTCCTGCCTCTAGTGGACCTACATAAAAACTCCTCTTCCTCCACCCAGTCAGTCCATTCATTCCATTTGGGGCAATAGACGGACATCTCCAGGCTATGAGAAAGTCTTATTAACCATTTATTCCAGTCAGGGGAGCTTAATCAAGCCATTTGTTGTCCCCTCTGGTAAAATTCAGGTGATAGAGGGTGGCCCAACTTCCAGTTCCTGTGGAGCCACCTGCCCCCTGCCATCCAGTAAAGTCAGCAGCAGCTCTATTAAGCTCTACATGATGCTGGCTGCTTGGTGGCCATTCACAGTACAAGCAATATGAATTCAACAGGTTTGCACCTACAGGGTGCAATACTCAGTGTTCCCACTAGGGGTCACCAAACTGGCAAGCCAAAGCTATTTCCCTCTCCCCAAAGACAGGTGAGCTGATGTCACCTCCTCACACCAGCCTCCTGGCTTGGCCCCTCCGGTGCCTATGCTGCTAAACAAACATAGATCCTGCTAGTCACAGTCAAGGCTTCATCCATATGCATCCTAAGGCCTTGGCAGCAGGTATAACATTTTTAATGAAAAGACTCAACAAGGTATCAACTTCATAAGGATTAGCCTGGGAGCGAGAACTGGGATGAACGGTTTGTTGGGACTGACTACCTACATAATATTATGTCAAAACTGCTTGTTCTCCTGCAGGTGAGCAATATATTGCGATTGGACTTTTTTTTCTGTTAAGGAGCATACAACTGATGTTGCTTCAAAGTTTGAAACATAAGGAGGATATGCTGTGATGGTAGAATTTCCAAATATGGTCACCCTAAGCTAGTAAGGAATTTCTTTCAGGTGTAATTAATGGCAGTAATTTGCCTTTTTTATTTTTTTTAGACCTAACAAGTGACATGCTAAGGATGGAGGGGAAGATGTGGTTATTCAAAAATTGCCTAGGTCAACACAATGTAGATGGGAGCAGATGACCTGTCTGAGCGCCAAGAGAAAGAGTGAAGCTGTAAGACATCAGATGTGTAGAGAAGCTAAAATGATCAGTCTTACATATTTATTATTGTAACACTAAGCAAAAATGGTGAGATGATAAGTAGGAGTGCCAAACCTCACCCCAGGTATCACCCCCCCAGGTATCACCCCCCAGGTATCACCCCCCCAGGTATCACCCCAGCCATCACCCCAGGTATCACCCCCCCAGGTATCACCCCAGGTATCACCCCAGCTGACACTACAGCTGTCACCCCAGCCATCACCCCATGCATCACCCCAGCTGTCACTACAGCTGTCACCCCAGCCATCACCCCATGCATCACCCCAGCTGTCACTACAGCTGTCACCCCAACCATCACCCCAGGTATCACCCCAGCTGACACTACAGCTGTCACCCCAGCCATCACCCCAGGTATCACCCCCCCAGGTATCACCCCATGCATCACCCCAGCTATCACTACAGCTGTCACCCCAGCCATCACCCCATGCATCACCCCAGCTGTCACCCCAGCCATCACCCCATGCATCACCCCAGCTGCCACTACAGCTGTCACCCCAGGCATTACCCCATGCATCACCCCAGTTATCACCCCAGCCATCACCCCATGTATCAACCCAGCCATCACCCCATGCTGCATCACTCCAGCTGTCACTACAGCTGTCACCCCAGCCATCACCCCATGCATCATCCCAGCTGTCACTACAGCTGTCACCCCAGCCATCACCCCATGCATCACCCCAGCTGTCACTACAGCTGTCACCCCAGCCATCACCCCAGCTGTCACTACAGCTGTCACCCCAACCATCACCCCAGGTATCACCCCAGCTGACACTACAGCTGTCACCCCAGCCATCACCCCATGCATCATCCCAGCTGTCACTACAGCTGTCACCCCAGCCATCACCCCATGCATCACCCCAGCTGTCACTACAGCTGTCACCCCAGCCATCACCCCAGCTGTCACTACAGCTGTCACCCCAGCCATCACCCCATGCATCACCCCAGCTGTCACTACAGCTGTCACCCCAGGCATTACCCCATGCATCACCCCAGCTGTCACTACAGCTGTCACCCCAGGCATTACCCCATCCATCACCCCAGTTATCACCCCAGCCATCACCCCATGTATCAACCCAGCCCTCACACCATGCTGCATCACCCCAGCTGTTACTGCAACCATTGCTCCAGCCATCACCCCATGCATCATCTCAGCCGTCACCCCAGTCATCATCTTAACCCTCACCCCACCATTGAAATGGTTCCCAAAGCAATGGCAAATAATAAGTGTAATGCAATTTTTTTTCTCATGGATTCTTTGTCATTTTAGGTACTACAAGTAATAAGTTGCTAGCTCTCAGACCTGAACAAAACAATGCAAGAAAAATTCACTGTAGCAGTTCCACTTGACATTAACTCCCCCACCCTCATCCTATTACTGTTTCATCATTAATATTACTAGTCAACCGCAAAAGAGATTTTTTGACAGTTTCCTTGGATGAAGGAGGTGAGATGTATGCAAAGCCCAAATTTAGATATTTGACAAAATTCACTTTAATATCAGCAGGTGATATAGCCATGTTTCTGAGACATCCAAGATGCATGAGACAGAACACTCCTTTTGAAAGGTGAAGCTTGTTATAGATGATAAAAGCACTGTGGACTAATTTTATTCCTTTGGCATTGGTCCAAATGAGATTATGGGGTTCAGTAATTAGACAATCTATATTGTTATTTCTGATATTACGGTGTAATTTACAAAAGATGAGAATACATCTTGTATAAAGCATACTACTGTATTATGAGGTGTGGTGTACATAAAGTTAAAAACACATTTATAGAAAACAAGTATGATTTATAATAATGAGACAATGAGATTGTGTCATTTCTGTGACATATCATGCTTTGTGTACCCTGTAAAGGAAAAGTCACAGCTCTGAGACAGACGCCAAAACTGCTAACGATAAGGGATGAAGGAAGTACTTCAATGTTAATCGGACATTCGGACATATGGGACAACAGTGCTTGGTAGTCAAATGAAGTATTAATACATACATAACAGATGAGCAGAACAGGGTTCTAAATCATTTTGAAGATCTATTAAGCTTTGTATTGCATTATTTTTGGGTCCCCATAGCAATATTCTGGACCCCCACTTCAGTCTTCTACCCCCACCGTCCTCTTCACCTGTCCAGCTTACCATTCTCAACCAGAACCCCACATGTAGTGAAACTCCTGTACAAGTATCCAGGGTGTAGGCAGAGAGGAAATCAGGGCAAACCCATATGGCAACATCCGGATTACTGTGGAGAGCTTTTTGTTATATTCCACCCGCAGTCACAACCAACGCTGAATATGCATTACCTCATGCATGCACTACTGACCTAGAGGGCCCAGTTTTAACTGACAATTTGTAGATTGCTAGAATTCTTACTAAATTACTTTAAAATTCTGTTATATTTAAAGAAAGCACACACCATTTTAATTGTAGTATAAGATAAATGAAATGTTTTTATACATGGTTAAACGTGTATTGTAAATGTATAGTTAAGAAACTACAGAACTTTATTTTGAAAAACTTGTTTCGGTAAGAATCAGTGTTCTTGAAAGCCGATAAATATTACATTCAGTCAAATATGCTGTGCCAAGATGAATCTCTAAGCTAAACTTATATCTTTATATACTAAAAGAGATTAATTATACACATACCCTTCAATTAAGTTTTCCTGACCACGTGAGCCAGCAAACTCCTCTTAACTGCCTTCTGTAACTAATTATTAAAAAAAAAACTCAGCATGGGATCCTATTTCTATAATATAAGACCTGCACACTAGTTTACTTGGTTATAAATTCATCTGACAACATTTCCTAATAGTAGTCCCTCTGGAATGTCTGATGTCCTTTTTCCTAGCAATAAAAATTATCTTATGAAGTTTTTTCTCTCTGCTGAGAATTATATAAGGACAGACATACTTGGTTTTATTAATGCCTAACAGTGCTAGTGTCCTATATGCTATTTCTGACTCAGATAGCCTTCAACACTTTCACAGGACAGACAGGAGGGTTTGATAAATATGTCCATATTAGAAGATACAGCTTGCATCTGCTAAATTTAAGAATATTATCTATATAAAAGTTATTTTATCTGTAACTGTATATAACTTTTATGTCACTGTAAATATTATACATACTTTTTATATGCCGCTTTTCATATTGGTTAAAATGTTTAAAAAATGCATTATCTCTGCAAATAATATTGCTGTTTCTGATTTTCTTGTACTCAAAAAAGGGTTTGAGGAGAAATGTTGACATTTTGTTGTTAAGAATGCAACTGCCTCATGTACACAGACAACCCTCTCCTCTTACCACCCAACACTACAACCAGCAGGAGCTGCACTTACATAGCCAAAGTGGAAGCAAAGCTCTCTCCATCCAAGATTGTGCTAGACAGTCAAGAGGAGAAGGTTAACACCTGCACTACACCTCAAGCAACTCATAGCCCTTCAAAACCCACGCCATCAACACCCACACATAGCAACACTAAACCCACATATGCGGAGGCCCTTAACATTAACTTGCCCAAGCAACAAGGACCTCCAAAGCTGAAATGCAAACAAACACCAGTCACAACCAAAGTGACACATAGCTGACAACACCAGTGTGCCACCCAACAACAG
Source organism: Protopterus annectens (assembly GCF_019279795.1). Lineage (NCBI taxonomy): Eukaryota > Metazoa > Chordata > Ceratodontiformes > Protopteridae > Protopterus > Protopterus annectens. The sequence continues at coordinate 21,323,006 of NC_056732.1, read as the reverse complement.
CCCCTAAGGCATGACAATGTACCCAACACTTTAGTCATAGGTGACTCTATAGTCAGGCACACTAATGTCCCACTCACCAGGCTGAACAAGGAAAAAATTACAGTCAGCTGCCTGTCGGGTGCCAGGATCCAACACATAACACGTGCACTCAAGTCACTCCACAACAAGTACAAATATGACTCTGTCACTGTCCATGTTGGAGTGAATGACTTGAGACGTACCTCCCTGGAATACATGAAAAGAGACATGGAAGAGCTCTCGGATCATGTTGCCCAGGCAGGTATGACCCTAGCCCTGAGTAGCATCCTGCCTTCACCCAGAATTATATCACAGTATAAGAAAAAAATGATTGACTTCGACAATTGACTAAGCTTATGGTGTCATTCAAAGGGGATCCAGTATCTGTCTGCCTGGGAAGACATGATTGACAAACCATGATGCTTTGCCAGAGATGGTCTACACCTGTCACCCCTGGGATTCAGATTACTGGCTAAAGCTCTTACCACCCCTATAGTGCCTTTTTTAGGCAAGGTTCAAAGGACAAAACCACCACCGTAACAGATACAAGCATGCAAAATCTGAAGGTAATGCTACTCAATTCTAGAAGTCTAAACTTCAAAATGCACTCTCTCGAGGCACTCCTAAAAATGGAGAACATCGATATCTGTGCAGTAACTGAGACCTGGTTCATGGCTCCAGAGAGCACCCCTGCAATACCAGGCTACAACTCTTACCACACTTTTCGGCCACAACACCAAGACCAAACACTAAAGGTGGAGGAGTGTCCATATTCACCAAGGATATTCACACCTCCAGGCTAGTTGCCCAACACAATGCATCTGAAATTCTCCAGGTGCAACTAATACCTTTCTAAACATACTGGAAAATATTAAGATACAACCAAACACCCTAATACTGGGTGATTTCAACTACCCTGCCATTAACTGGGAAAACTACTCGGGTACCAACACCTTTTCCCAACGGTTCTTGGAATTCATAAATTCCAATGCCCTAGATCAACTAATCCATTGTCCCACCAGGGGGTCCAATATCCTAGACCTGGTCATTACCAACATGGGAGATAGATGCTCCACACCAGTGGTCACGCCCTCATTGGTCAGGTCTGACCATAAGCAAACCTCCCTTGACATCCACATCCCACCCCCACCCCCCAGTAAGGAAACCTCCGTAAAAAACTTCTCCAAAGCCAACTTCATGCTACTGAAGTCAGAAGTGACAAACGTCATGACACCTATGTAGACAGGATCTGAAAGTTTGACTGCTGAATCCTACACTAAGGCACTGTACGAGCACATCCACTCGTGCATGAATTGTGCCATCCCAAATAGAACCAAGATGCTCTCCTCTAAAAAAAGGAAGCCAATCTGGTGGTCCCGTTATAAACAAAGTATACAACAGAAGGAAGAAACTGTTGCAGAAAATCGGAAAATCCCAGGATGCAAAAAACTCCCTCAACAGCCTCAGTAAGAAGCTGAGATCCCTCATAAAATCCTCAAAAGCTAGTTATGAAAATAAAATTGCCAAAGATTCCAAAGACAACCACAAGGCGTTCTATAGTTATGTCAAGAATCTAAATGGCAATGCTCACATCTGCTCTGAGCTACAACAAAATGGCATTACATATACTGATCCCAAGGATATTGCCAATATCCTGGCAGATCGATTTAGTGCCAACTTCACCCCCTCTAACCCCCTAAAGGACCCATCTTAATACCAAAAGATTGCCAAATTCTGGTAATCATGGCCACACAGGTAGAAACCGCACTCTCCAAAGCTAAGAATACAGCATCCATGGGACCAGATGACATCCCAGGCTGTGTACTACATGAACTACAAAATGAACTGGCACCTCACCTAAGTGTCATGTTTAATCATAGCCTCACCTCAGGCTTCATGCCCACTGAGTGGCGCACAGCTACAGTTATCCCACTCCACAAGGGGAGATCCACTTTGGATCGTGGGAACTACCGTCCCATCAGTCTGACGAGCTTGTTCGGCAAGGCATGGAACGCATTATCATGGAACTTATAAACAAAGACATTGGCAACCTTCAAACACTGGACCCCACCCAGTATGGGTTCGTGAATGGCCGATCTTGTCTCCTGAACCAGACTAACTTCTTCGAATCAGTCTCCAGAGCTGTGGACAAGGGTAAGGTGGTCCACACAGCCTATCTGGACCGTGCCAAGGCCTTTGACACCAACCCTCACTCTGGAATCATAGATAAACTTACTAAGCTGGGCATAAATCCCTACATCACTCAATGGGTTACCAACTGGCTTACTGACAGAACCCAGACTGTAAAAGTAGCCAACTCCAAATCCATCTTCAGACAAGTGACAAATGGAGTACCTCAGGGTTCAGTCTTGGGACCACTCTTGTTTGGCATCTACTTCTCTGAAGTACAGGTCAACACTAAGGGACTCTAGCTAACAAAGTTCACAGATGACTGCAAACTGGGAGCTATTATTGAATCCCCAAATGATGTGGATATTCTACAAAAGGGCCTTACAGAAACAGATGCCTGGTGCCAGAGCCATGGACTCAAGCTTAATGCCAAGAAATGTATAGTTATCCCCTTTGGAAAAAGCCATGTACCCATGAATTACCACATAGGTGGCAGTACACTAAACATTTAAAGTGTGATGAGAGATTTAGGGACACAGGTGGACAGTGGTCTCACCTTTGATAACCACATTGCCACAATAGTCAGGAAATCCTTCTATATGACACACCTCATCACTAAGGTCTTTTCATCCAGAAAAAAGGAGGTCATTGTTCCACTGTACTCATCCCTCATTAGACCCATTATAGAGTATAACGCTCCATTTGGTATGTACCTCACAAGACATCTGCAACAGCTGGAAAGGCCACAGAAATACCTCACTAAAAGAATCACAGGCCTAAAGCAGATGCCATATGCTGATCATCTAAAAAAAACTCCAGCTATACCCTGTGGCACATCGTCTACTCAGAGGCGATCTCTGCTTAACATACAAGGCCATGTCAAACCCTGAGATGTTGGACATGCTCCACTTAAAGAAATCCCAATCCCTCAGAGCCACATGCTCCAGGGATCTAAGCCTGTTATCACAATGAACAAAACATGCTGGAGGGATAGGTTCCTGACCCAGAGACTCCCCAGACTCTGGAATAGACTGCCCATACATGTCAAGCAGAGTGCCTCTTTGGTGGTCTTCAAAAAGAACCTTGACAATTGGATAGGAGATAGGAAATTCACCCCGGGGATCACGTCAGTCACCCTGCTAGACAGGGGTCCAGGGAAGTAAATATTGTGGGAAGAAATATCCAGAGAATTGTTATGGCTAGGCTTGTATAGGCCCTAGGGCCGACAGCCTAGTACTAACCTATGAACCTATGAACCTATGAACACATCATTAACCTTTTTGTCCTTTGCCTAGTTTCTCACATGGCAGGACTCGGAACAGATATATAATTGCTGCGCCCTGTTGTTTCTTGCAAATTTATAAAAAAAGTCCCATTTATTTTCACAAGATTCTTTCAGTTGTGCCAGTAAACATGTGACCTGATCTAAACTAATATTGCTCATCTAGTTCAAAAACGAATGCCGACTCATCATTCCTTTCATTTACGCTAAACTGTATTCAGATGGTTAGATAAGGTGTTCTGGTACTCCCAACTGACAGCCGAATAACTGCCAGGAGAACCACTAAGGTCCATCTGGACATATGAAGACTTCCTGCATATCAGTGTCAGATGGCGGGGATACAATACAACTTTACAAGCATTTATCAGGTAAACTATGCAGTCTAACTTCTCTGTTTTCTTCCTTTATCTGTTTAAAACCTGATTTGGGGCAGTTTATGTCTAAAGGAGTACCTATAAAGCAGTGTATGTCTAAAGGAGTACCTATAAAGCAGTGTATGTCTAAAGGAGTACCTATAAAGCAGTGTATGTCTAAAGGAGTACCTATAAAGCAGTGTATGTCTAAAGGAGTACATATAATGCCAGACTTTGCATTATTTTTAAGAACTTTGCATTAATGTTTTAAGAAATCACAGTGTAGGAATTTAATGATTCAGTTAATGTGTATTTCACTTTTTATATTTAAGTAATGAAAATCCATATGCGCTCACTATGAATTATTCCCTGAGTTACATTATGGATCATTTTTCCTTTGGGAAAGTGGTATAAGTGTTTAACTTTTCTTTTGGTTTCACAAAGACAGTAGCAGAAACAATGAGATGTTAATTAATTAGAACACTATACCTAGAAATCAGAAATGTGGTTACTGATAATATAAAACATTGTTGATGTAATTGACAAGACTGGAAAATATTAGACACAATGGCCTTGAATGAATTGTTAAACTACAATTAAGAAAAAGTGGTGGTTAGCTAAATCCTTGAGTTATACTACACTGGTTACTGAGTAATCATAAATAAAGGTGTCAGTTAGCTATGGCTTGAGCTGACTGTCTGGATTAAATTAAGTATTTTGTAAGGGGTCTACTTCACATAACCGAATGTTCAAATGTTCAAAATTCATATGGCCGAGACCATATGATCGAACATTTGAATGTTCGAAAATGTGAACTAGACCCGTAAAAATAAAAAAAAACACAAACTGTGTATAGCAGGGGGGCTCCCCCCTACACTTCCCACACCCACCTTACTTAAATATACCAACTCCGAGATTGCACTACAGCGAGAACAAGGGAAATCTCCTTGTCCACGCTGTATGCAATTTCCCGTTCAGAATGTCGGTATTTCAAAACTTTGAAAATATGGTCTGCGATCATATGGGTTTCGAAGTTTTGAATTTCGGCATTCTGAAGGGGACCCTTTGTAAGATATCTCAGCTACTTCACCATGGAAATAATGGGAAAAAATTGTTGTAGACTATAGTAGAGAAGTTTGGATGTATTCTTCTGTCTAAGTCTGAATTGTTTGATGTGGATTTGAGATATTATGAAGTATTATTAGCATGTTGACAAATTGTTATTCAAGTTCTTTGAAACAAATTCAGCTCCTGTTTATACAAGCAAAATAAACTTCTGAGTTAAAGCATGAACACGTGGTTTATATGTTGAAAATGTATACATGAGATCCAGATGCTTACATGTAGGAATGTATTACTGTTTATATTATGACAGAATGGGATATAAATAGGTGTCTCATGAAGTAAAACAGCTTCAGCTATTAAAGTATTTTGATTTTAAAGTTCAGAGCCATTAAAATGTATGATGTACCTGACGTTCTGGTTTATACTGCAAAAAGAATGTTTTTAGGATTTATAAAAAACATTGCTAAAATATGTCATATGTTAATGCAAACATTTCAAATATGTGATTTGCCCATGATGGTGAGATTAAAAACGTATGTCACTAATTTTCTTGTAAGGTACATTAAAAAGTAAACGTTCCCCTAATCTCAAGTTCAATACCACTCAGTATATGTTTAGAAGCATTTATATCACGTTATCGAAAGATGAAAATAGCGAACGCTATTTCATTGGCCCCAAAACATCTAAACATGAAAATGTCAAACATTCTGAAACACATACACACAACACAAGTACATCAAACAAACAGCAACCACACACATACACTTAAATTCCTACATCTAATGCTACACTAAACTAAACATACACTACTATCTACCCACTTACCTTAACCCAAACTCTAACCCTAAGGTCTGTCACTATCGCACACTCACCTAACCCGCGCCCTAACTCTAACTCACTTAAACCACCCCTAACCCTAAAGTCTGTCATTATCGCACACATGCCTAACCCACGCCCTAACCCTAACTCACTTAACCCGCCCCTAACCCTAATATACAAACAATCACACACTTACCTGAACCCAACCTATAACTTTCCACCATAGCACTAAGAATAGCGAAGCCACAGAAATGGCCAACTGAATTCTTTCCCGAGGAAAGAATTCGCTGTTCTGCAGCTTCACTATTCTTAGCGTTCACTGAATAGTGTTCGATATCAGAACATTTGAAGTTTTAATACTTCGATGTTCTGATATAGACCCTTTCAGAAAAGTAAATGCTTCATTTTGGAAGTTGTCAACTGATTACTATGGAGTTTTGCTTTGGTGATAGGCAAACAGATGCATATGACCTGCCTTAGAAACTCCTTTCAAAAAACTGAGGAAACAAATTGCTTTTCACAGCAGTGCACACATTCCGTTTCTATTCATTAAAGCCATAATAAAAGTAGTGACACAAAGGCTGGGATTCAGGAAGGCGTACTGTGAGTGATGAGGTTTAATGTGAACAGCCCCGCCAACTCGTGACTAGCCTCTCTGATTCAGGGACCTCTCTAATGCTGAGGTTTCCCATTATCAGGAACCTAAGCATTGAGGGTGGACCCCCTGACCAAGCAGCATGGTCATGAGGCACATATGAGGATAATTTCTTTCAGTTTGCGTGCTTTACTTGTGCCAGATACTAGTAAGATGTTATGTTTCCTGGCTGTCTGTTATTCTTTTGTCTTTTCTTACTGCCTTTGGAGTTTTACAGCTCATTTTGGATCACAACTTTACAACGGTAATTTCAGAGTTTATTCACCACGCCTTTGTTTCAAATTATGTGCTCCTTTTTGTTACAAATAAGTTTGCAAATAAGAGCAAATGATGCAAGTCCTTCCCATAGTTTATTATATTGTTCATTGTAACGTATGCTTTCAGGATTATTCTTGACCAAATGATGAATAGGGACAAAACTGCTGTAAACTCTGCATTGTAAGTATGTTGCAATCTAAAGAAGAAACTTTGTAACATGTAAATTCATTGATTACTCTCTGTCAAGGAACTGTAGAGTGACAGAGGTAACGTCAGTAGTTTAATCCATTGCATAAAGTTCTGCAGTATTAATGCTTTCTATATAAATTATTTTTTAATAAATCTGTTAGAAAGGGGGGCTTACATCCCATTAATGCCCCTATGTGGAGGATGGGTGGAAGGGGATTCTTCTCCATTTATAAATGATAATATGGAAAAATAGATGCTGCCACACCTCTGAACATTCAAGATTTTCACAGAATGTCCACATTTTTGTCTCATATTTTTGATGTGTTCCTAATAAAATATTGTGGTTTTCTGGCAAATGAGGAATACATTAAATAACTATATATGTTTGAGTTTCAGACTTCTTAACCTTCACAAAATACATGCAAACATAAATCCTGTTATTCTGGCAATGTTATAAGTTTATGAGCAATATTTAAAATCTGTCCCTATTTTTGGGCCTTTGTCTTCTAATTATTTTAAACTTTGTCCAGATTTCTTGTGCTAAGAGGCTGAGAGGCATGCATGCTGCAGATTTTGTTGATTAGGGATATATTTATAAAGGGAAGCACTCTGTACATATGCATATATTGTACTCAAAAGTGCACTGCATACTTCTGCATTCTTAACAATGGCTTAGCTCAGGTTACTTCTTTATTGTTGCTACTGAATTAGAAATACAAACAAATCTTAATTCTGTAAGCTAAATGTCTATCCAAAAGCAGAAAAATGAACTTTGCGAACTGTACTTATGTAGCAAGTTTGAACTGTAAAAACTTCTAAAAGCACTTTTACAGAGCAGAGGATACTGAAGAAAAGTGCAAAATGTAACCATGTGTCAGTAAATTGGGTAGTTCATCTCACACTGTGCACATCCTGTAATACAAAGTATCATAAGAAGTGTCAATTGTACTTTTTGTTTTGTGCGTGTGTAGTATGTGTGAATCTGTCTGTGTATTTCATCACGTTTTTGTTATACATTTGCTGTACTTAGAATTAGCACCATGTGCATTAGTGCAGTTCCATTCTGTGTTTCATGCAGCTGGTTTGTTACTGCATGTGTGTTGGGGGGTGAATGGGTGGGGGCCAGACTAATGCTGCTGACAGTAAAGATATAAATGGGGTACTGTACATTGTCTACAGAAATAAAGGCTTTGTTGGCTTTGGTTGCTACCATTGTGAAAAATATCATCTCAGAGATTTTATCACATTTACCAGAAGGTGATAAGCAAGGTATTCACTATCAAAGATCACATAGGAAACTAAAAATCGTATTTCATTATCCAAAATCATATGGGAAATAGAACCGAAGGTGACAGTCTGACAAGCATGTCATGGACCCTTAGCATGTGAAAATGCCACACTGGGTATTCAAGGATGCTCAGCTATAGTTTCGCACAAAACACGTAAGGTCACTAACGATCATCCTCCCAGGAATACTCATTATATATTTCCTGGCGTATGTGGCAGGGCTAGCCCCCCAATGGTGTAAACATTGGGTCTAGATGTGTCAATGTTCAAGTGAAACCCTGACCCCATGTGCAAAACTGGGAAACCCTGTTGAGGATGGATAGATGGACATGAAAGCCAGAAAGAATTCAAGGAGAGCAGATGTTGTTTAGAAGCTATAGACTTGGGTCAATCAGAAAACATTTCAGACTACCTTAGAAACTGGAAATTAAAAGGACCTGAAGTCTGATGGCATTAAGACAAGGTCATTTTCTATACATCCCTCTTAGGATAGGCAGTCCACATACACTCCCTTAGGATAGACAGTGCACAGTCACCCCCTTGAAACAGGCAATACACATACACCCCTTAACATAGGCAGTACACATACACCCCCCTTAATGTAGACAATATACATAGCCATTTAGATAGGCTACACACATACACTCCCTTAAGGTAGAAAATAAACATATCCCTTAGGATACACAGTACGAACATGCACCCCCTTAAAATTAGGCAGTATTTATACACCTCCTCAGTATAAGTAGTACACATACACCCCCTTAGGGCACACAAAACACACACATGCCTTAGGAAAGACAGTACACATACACTCCCTTAGGAAAGACAGTACATATGCACCTCCACAGTATAGGCAGTACACATACACCCCTTAGGACAAGCAGTACACATATACTCCTTAGGACAGACAGTACACATACATCCCTTAGGACAGACAGTACACATACACCACATTAGTATAGGCAGTAAACATGCACTCCATTAGGACAGACAGTACACATACACCCCTTAGGACAGACAGTATAAATACAACCCTTTAGTACAGGCAGTAAACATACACCCCCTTAAGACAGACAGTACACATGCACCTCCTCAGTAGAGGCAGTACACACACACCTCTTAGGACAGACAGTACACATACACCCCCTTAGGAAAGAAGTACACATACACCCCCATAGAACAAACAGTACGCATACAACCCTTAGAACAGGCAGTACACATACACCCCTTAGGATAGACTGTACACATACACCCCTTTAGTATAGGCAGTAAACATACACCCCCTTAGGACAGACAGCACACATACAACTCTTAGGACAGGTAGTACACATACAACCCTTAGGACAGCTAGTACACATACACCCCTTAGGACAGACAGTACAGATACACCCCTTTAGTATAGACAGTAAACATACACCCCCTTAGGACAGATAGCACACATGCACCTCCTCAGTATAGGCAGTACACATACAACTATAAGGACAGACAGTACACATACACCCCTTTAGAATAGACAGTACACATACACCCCCTTAGGACAGACAGTACACATACACCCCTTAGGACAGACAGTACACATAAATCCCTTAGGACAGACAGTACACATACACCCCTTTAGTATAAGCAGTACACATGCACTCCCTTAGGACAGACAGTACACATACACCCTTTAGGACAGACAGTACACAAACACCCCCTTAAGACAGACAGTACACATGCACCTCCTCAGAATAGGCAGTACACATACACCCATTAGGACAGAGAGTACACATACACCCCTTAAGACAGACAGTACACATACACCCCTTTAGTATAGGCAGTACACATACACTCACTTAGGACAGACAGTACACATAAACTCCTTCAGTATAGGCAGTACAAATACACTCCATTAGCACAGGCAGTACACATGTACCCCTTAGGACAGACAGTATACATACACCCCTTTAGTATAGGCAGTAAACATACACCCCTTTAGGACAGACAGTACACATACAACCCTTAGGACAGGAAGTACACATAGATCCATTTGGACAGACAGTACACATTAACCCCTTTAGTATAGGCAGTACACATACACCCCATTAAGACAGAAAGTACACATGCACCTCCTCAGTATAGGCAGTACACATACACCCCTTCGGAGAGACAGTACACATAACCCCCTTAGGACAGACAGTAAACATACACCCCTTAGGACAGGCACTATACATACACCCCTTTAGTAAAGACAGTACACATACACCCCCATAGGACAGACAGTACACATACAACCCTTAGGACAGGCAGTACACATACACCCCTTTGGACAGACAGTACACATACACCCCTTTAGTATAGGCAGTACACATACACATCCTTAGGACAGACAGTACACATGCACCTCCTCAGTATAGGCAGTACACATACACCCCTTAGGAGAGACAGTACACATACACCCCTTTAGAAAAGGCAGTACACATACACCCCCTTAGAACAGACAGTACACATAAACCCCTTTAGTACAGGCAGTACACATACACTCCATTAGGGCAGACAGTACATATACACCCATTAGGACAGACAGTACACATACACCCCTTAGGATACACAGTACACATACACCCCTTTAGTATAGGCAATACACATACACTCCCTTAGGATAGACAGTACACATACACCCCTTAGGACAGACAGTACACATACAGCCCTTAGGACAGACAGTACACATGCACCCCTTAGGACAGACAGTACAAATACAACCCTTTAGTATAGGCACACTCCCTTAGGAAAGGCAATACTCATACACCCATTAGGACAGACAGTACACATACACCCCTTAGGACAGACAGTACACATACACCCCTTTAGTAGAGGCAGTACACATACACTCACTTAGGACAGACAGTACACATACACCCCTTAGGAGAGACAGTACACATATACCCCTTAGGACAGACAGTACACAAAAACCCCATTAGTATAGGCAGTACAAATACACTCCATTAGGACAGGCAGCACACATACACCCCTTAGGACAGACAGTACACATACAACCCTTAGGACAGGCAGTACACATACACCCCTTTGGACAGACAGTACGCATACACTCCTTTAGTATAGGCAGTACACACACACACACCCTTAAGACAGACAGTACACATGCACCTCCTCAGTATAGGCAGTACACATACACCCCTTAGGACAGACAGTATACATACACCCCTTAAGTAAAGGTAGTAAACATACACCTTCTTTGGACAGACAGTACACATACAACCCTTAGGACAGGCAGTACACATACATCCCTGTGGACAGACAGTGCACATACACCCCTTTAGAATAGGCAGTACACATACACCCCCTTAGGGCAGCCAATACACATACACCCCTCAGGACAGACAGTATACATACACCCCATTAGTACCGGCAGCACACATACACTCCGTTAGGACAGACAGTACACATACACCCCTTAGGACAGACAGTACACATACACCCCCTTAGGGCAGACAATACATATACACCCCTCAGGACAGACAGTATACATACACCCCATTAGTACAGGCAGTACACATACAATCCTTTAGTATAGGCAGTACACATACACCCCCTCATTATAGTCAGTACACATACACCCCCTTAGGACAGATAGTACACATACACCCCTTTAGTACAGGCAGTACACATACACCCCTTAAGACAGACAGTACACATACACTCCCATAGGACAGATAGTACAGATGCACCTCCTCAGTATAGGCAATACACATGCACCCATTAGGACAGACAGTACACATACACCCCTTAAGACAGACAGTACACATACACACCTTTAGTATAGTCAGTACACATACACCCCTTAAGTATAGGAAGTACACATACACCCCCTTAGGACAGTTAGTACACATACACCTCTTTAGTATAGGCAGTACACATACACCCCCTTATGACAGACAGTACATGTAGACCCCTTAGGACAGACAGTACACATACACCCCTTTAGTATACGCAGTACACATACACTCCCTTAAGACAGACAGTACACATACTCCCCTTTTGTATAGGCAGTATACATACACCCCCTTAGGGCAGACAGTACACATACACCTCTTACGACAGACAGTACACAGCCACCCCTTAGGAGAGAGAGTACACATACACCCCTTAGGACAGACAGTACACATAAATCCCTTTAGGAAAGGCAGTACACATACACCCCTTAGGACAGACAGTACACATACAACCCTTAGAACAGACAGTATACATACACCCCTTTAGTATAGGCAGTAAACATACACCCGCTTTGGACACACAGTACACATACAACCCTTAGGACAGGCAGTACACATACACCCCTTTGGACAGACAGTACACATACACCCCGTTAGAATAGGCAGTACACATACACCCCCTTAGGACAGACAATACACATACACCCCTCAGGACAGACAGTACACATACACCCCATTAGTACAGGCAGTACACATACACTCCGTTAGGACAGACATTACACATACACCCATTAGGACAGACATTACACATACACCACTTAAGACAGACAGTCCACATACACCCCTTTAGTATAGGCAGTACACATACAATCCTTTAGTATAGGCAGTACAAGTACACCCCCCTCATTAAAGTCAGTACACATACACCCCCTTAGGACAGACAGTGCACATACCCCTTTAGAATAGGCAGTACACATACACCGCTTAAGACAGACAGTACACATACACCCCTTAGAACAGACAGTATACATAGACCCCTTTTGTGTGGGCAGTAAATATACACCCCCTAAAGACAGACAGTACACATACAACCCTTAGGACAGGCAGTACACATACACCTCTTAGTACAAACAGTACACATACATCCCCTTAGGAAAGACAGTACACATGTACCTCCTCAGTATAGGCAGTACATATACTCCCCTTAGAACAGACAGTACACATACACCTCTTAGGACAGTTAGTACACATAAGCCTCTTTAGTATAGAAAGTACACATACACCCCCTTACGACAGACAGTACATGTAGACCCCTTTCGACAGACAGTACACATAAACCCCTTTAGTATACGCAGTACACATACAATCGCTTAGGACAGACAGTACACATACACCCCTTTGGACAGACAGTACACATACACCCCTTTGGTATAGGCAGAACATATACACCCCCTTAGGACAGACAGTACACATACACCTCTTACGACAGACAGTACACAGACACCCCTTTAGTATAAGCGGTACACATACACTCCCGTGGGACAGACAGTACACATACACCACTTAGGACAGACAGTATACATGCACCCCTTTAGTATAGGCAGTACACATACACTCCCTTAGGACAGACAGTACACACACACCCCTTAGGACAGACAGTACACATACACCCCTTAGGACAGGCAGTACACATACACCCCTTTGGACAGACAGTACACATGCACCCCTTTGGACAAACAATACACATACACCCCTTTAGTATAGGCAGTACACATACACCCCTTTAGTATAGGCAGTACACATACACTCCTTCAGTATAGTCAGTACACATACACCACCTTAGGACAGACAATACACATACAACATTAAAAACCGACAGTATACATGCACCCCTTTAGTATACGCAGTAAACATACACCCCCTTAGGACAGACAGTACACATACACCTCCTCAGTATAGGCAGTTCAGATACACCCCTTAGGACAGACAGTCACATACACCCCTTTAGAATGGGCAGTAAACATGCACCCCCTTAGGACAGACAGTACACATACACCCCTTAGGACAGAGAGTACACGTACAACACTTAGGACAGGCAGAACACATACACCCATTTGGACAGACAGTACATATACACCCATTTAGTATAGGCAGTACACATGCACCCCTTAGGTCAGACAGTACACATACACCCCTTTAGTATAGGCAGTACACATACACCCCCTTAGGACAGACAGTACACATACACCCCAAAGGAGAGACAGTACACATACACCCCTTTAGTACAGGCAGTACACATACACTCCGTTAGGACAGACAGTACACATACACCCCTTAGGATAGACCGTACACATACACCCCTTTAGTATAGGACATACACATACACCCCCTTAGGACAGACAGTACACATACAGCGCTTAGGACATACAGTACACATGCACCCCTTAGGACAGACAGTACACATACTCCCCTTTAGTATAGGCAGTACACATGCACACCCTTAGGACAGAAAGTACACATACACCACCTTAGGACAGACAGTACACATACACCCCTTAAGACAGACAGTACACATACACCCCTTAGGACAGGCAGTACTCATACACTCCATTAAGACAGACAGTACACATACACCCGTAAGGACAGACAGTACACATACACCCCTTTGGTATAGGCAGTACACATACACTCCCTTAAGACAGACAGTACACATACACACCTTAGGACAGAAAGTATACATACACCCCTTTAGTATAGACAGTAAACATACACCCCCTTAGGACAGACAGTACACATACAACCCTTGGACAGGTAGTAAACATACACCCCTTTAGACAGACAGTACACATGCATCATTTTAGTATAGGCAGTACACATACACCCCCTAAGGACAGACAGTACACATGCACCTCCTCAGAATAGGCAGTACAAATACACCCCTTAGGACAGACAGTACACATACACCCCTTTTTTAGTATAGGCAGTACAAGTACACCCCCATAGGACAGACAGTACACATACACCCTATAGGACAGACAGTACACATACACCGCTTTAGTACAGGCAGTACACATACATTCCGTTAGGACAGAAAGTAAACATACACCTCTTAGGACAAACAGTACACATACACCCCTTTGGTATAAGCAGTACAAATACACTCCCTTAGGACAAGCAGTACACATACACCCCTTAGGACAGACAGTACACATACAACCCTTGGACAGGCAGTAAACATATACCCCTTTAGATAGACAGTACACATACATCATTTTAGTATAGGCAGTACACATATACCCCCTTATGACAGACAGTACACATACACCTCCTCAGAATAGGCAGTACAAATACACCCCTTAGGACAGACAGTACACATACAGCGCTTAGGACAGACAGTACACATGCACCCCTCAGGACAGACAGTACACATACTCCCCTTTAGTATAGGCAGTACACATGCACACCCTTAGGACAGAAAGTACACATACACCACCTTAGGACAGACAGTACACATGCACCCCTTAGGACAGACAGTATACATACACTCCTTTAGTATAGGCAGTAAACATGCACACCTTTAGGACAGACAGTACACACACAACCCTTAGGACAGGCAGTACACATAGAACCATTTGGACAGACACTAAACATTAACCCCTTTAGTATAGGCAGTACACATACACCCCCTTAAGACAGAAAGTACACATGCACCTCCTCAGTAAAGGCAGTACACATACACCCCTTAGGACAGACAGTACACATAACCCCCTTAGGACAGACAGTAAACATAAACCCCTTAGGACAGACAGTATACATACACCCCTTTAGTAAAGGCAGTAAACATACACCATCATAGCACAGACAGTACACATACAACCCTTAGGAGAGGCAGTACACATACAACCCTTTGGACAGACAGTACACATACACCCCTTTAGTATAGGCAGTACACATACACATCCCTAGTACAGACAGTACACATGCACCTCCTCAGTATAGGCAGTACACATACACCCCTTAGGACAGACAGTACACATACACCCCTTTAGTATACACAGTACACATACACTCCCTTAGGACAGACAGTACACATACACCCCTTAGGACAGACAGTACACATACACCCCTTTAGTATAGGCAGTACACAAACACATCCTTAGGACAGACAGTACACATGCACCTCATCAGTATAGGCAGTACACATACACCCCTTAGGACAGACAGTACACATACACCCCTTTAGAAAAGGCAGTACACATACACCCCCTTAGGACAGACAGTACACATACACCCCTTTAGTACAGGCAGTACACATACACTCCGTTAGGGCAGACAGTACATATACACCCCTTATGACAGACAGTACACATACACCCCTTTAGCATAGGCAATACGCATACACTCCCTTAGGATAGACAGTACACATACACCCCTTAGGACAGACAGTACACACACAGCCCTTAGGACAGACAGTACACATGCACCCCTTAGGACAGACAGTACAAATACAGCCCTTTAGTATAGGCAGTACATTTACACTCCCTTAGGACAGGCAATACTCATACACCCATTAGGACAGACAGTACACATACACCCCTTAGGACAGACAGTACACATACACCCCTTTAGTAGAGGCAGTACACATACACTCACTTAGGACAGACAGTACACATACACCCCTTAGGACAGACAGTACACATAAACCCCATTAGTATAGGCAGTACAAATACACTCCATTAGGACAGGCAGCACACATACACCCTTTAGGACAGACAGTACACATACACCCTTTAGAACAGACAGTATACATACACCCCTTTAGTATAGGCAGTAAACATACACCCCCTTAGGACAGACAGTACACATACAACCCTTAGGACAGGCAGTGCACATACACCCGTTTGGACAGACAGTACACATGCACTCCATTAGTATAGGCAGTACACACACACACCCTTAAGACAGACAGTACACATGCACCTCTTCAGTATAGGCAGTACACATACACCCCTTAGGACAGACAGTACACATACACTCCTTAGGACAGACAGTATACATACACCCCTTTAGTAAAGGTAGTAAACATACACCTCCTTAGGACAGACAGTACACATACAACCCTTAGGACAGGCAGTACACATACACCCCTTTGGACAGACAGTACACATACACCCCTTTAGAATAGGCAGTACATATACACCCCCTTAGGGAAGACAATACACATACACCCCTCAGGACAGACAGTATAAATACACCCCATTAGTACAGGCAGTACACATACACTCCATTAGGACAGACAGTACACATACACCCCTTAGGACAGACAGTACACATACACCCCCTTAGGGCAGACAATACACATACACCCCTCAGGACAGACAGTATACATACACCCCATTAATACAGGCAGCACACATGAAATCCTTTAGTACAGGCAGTACACATACACCCCCTCGTTATAGGCAGTACACATACACCCCCTTAGGACAGACACTACACATACACCCCTTTATTATAGGCAGTACACATACACCCCTTAAGACAGACAGTACACATACACTCCCTTAGGACAGACAGTACAGATGCACCTCCTCAGTATAGGCAATACACATACACCCATTAGGACAGACAGTACACATACACACCTTTAGTATAGTCAGTACACATACAACCCGTAAGTATAGGCAGTACACATACACCCCCTTAGGAGAGACAGTACACATGCACCTTTTCAGTATAGGCAGTACATATACTCCCTTTAGAACAGACAGTACACATACACCCCTTAGGACAGTTAGTACACATACACCTCTTTAGTATAGGCAGTATACATACACCCCTTATGACAGACAGTACATGTAAACCCCTAGGACATACAGTACACATACACTCCCTTAGGAGAGACAGTACACATGCACCTTTTCAGAATAGGCAGTACATATACTCACTTTAGAACAGACAGTACACATACACCCCTTAGGACAGTTAGTACACATACTCCCCTTTTGTTTAGGCAGTACACATACACCCCCTTAGGGCAGACAGTACACATAAACCTCTTATGACAGACAGTATACAGACACCCCTTAGGAGAGACAGTACACATACAACCCTTAGGACAGACAGTACACATAAACCCCTTTAGGAAAGGCAGTACACATACACCCCTTAGGACAGACACTACACATACACCCCTTAGAACAGACAGTATACATACACCCCTTTAGTATAGGCAGTAAACATACACCCCCTTAGAACAGACAGTACACATGGACAGGCAGTACACATACACCCCTTTGGACAGACAGTACACATACACCCCTTTAGTATAGGCAGTACGCACACACACACCTTTAAGACAGACAGTACATGTGCACCTCCTCAGTATGGGCAGTACACATACACCCCTTAGGACAGACAGTATACATACACCCCTTTAGTAAAGGCAGTAAACATACACTTCCTTAAGACAGACAGTACACATACAACCCTTAGGACAGGCAGTACACATACACCCCTTTGGACAGACAGTACACATACACCCCTTTAGAATAGGCAGTACATATCCACCCCCTTAGGACAGACAATACACATACACCCCTCAGGACAGGCAGTACACATATACCCCATTAGTACAGGCAGTACACATACACTCCATTAGGACAGACATTACACATACACTCATTAGGACAGACATTACACATACACCCATTAAGACAGACAGTCCACATACACCCCTTTAGTATAGGCAGTACACATACAATCCTTTAGTATAGGCAGTACAAATACACCCCCCTCAATAAAGTCAGTACACATACACCCCCGTAGGACAGACAGTGCACATACAACCCTTAGAACAGACAGTATACATACACCCCTTTTGTGTAGGCAGTACACATACACCCCCTAAAGACAGACAGTGCACATACAACCCTTAGGATAGGCAGTACACATGCACCCCTTAGAACAAACAGTACACATACACTCCTTAGGACAGACAGTGCACATACACACCTTTAGTATAGGCAGTAGACATACACCCCCTTAGGAAAGACAGTACACATGTACCTCCTCAGTATAGGCAGTACATATACTCCCCTTAGAACAGGCAGTACACATACACCCCTTAGGACAGTTAGTACACATACACCTCTTTAGTATAGGCAGTACACATACACCCCCTTATGACAGACAGTACATGTAGACCCCTTAGGACAGACAGTACACATACACCCCTTAGGACAGACAGTACACATACACCCCTTTAGTATAGGCAGTACACATACACCCCCTTAGGACAGACAGTACACATACACCTCTTACGACAGACAGTACACAGACACCCCTTTAGTGTAAGCGGTACACATGCACTCCCGTGGGACAGACAGTACACATACACCACTTAGGACAGACAGTATACATACACCCCTTTAGTATAGGCAGTAAACATACACCCCCTTAGGACAGACAGTACACATACAACCCTTAGGACAGGCAGTACACATACACCCCTTTGGACAGACAGTACACATACACCCCTTTAGTGTAGGCAGTACGCACACACACACCCTTAAGACAGACAGTACACATGCACCTCCTCAGTATGGGCAGTACACATATACCCCTTAGGACAGACAGTACACATACACCCCTTAGGACAGACAGTATACATACACCCCTTTAGTAAAGGCAGTAAACATACACTTCCTTAAGACAGACAGTACACATACAACCCTTAGGACAGGCAGTACACATACACCCCTTTAGACAGACAGTACACATACACCCCTTTAGAATAGGCAGTACATATACACCCCCTTAGGACAGGCAATACACATACACCCCTCAGGACAGACAGTACACATATACCCCATTAGTACAGGCAGTACACATACACTCCGTTAGGACAGACATTACACATACACCCCTTAAGACAGACAGTCCACATACACCCCTTTAGTATAGGCAGTACACATACAATCCTTTAGTATAGGCAGTACAAATACACCCCCCTCATTAAAGTCAGTACACATACACCTCCTTAGGACAGACAGTACACATACCCCTTTAGAATAGGCAGTACACATACACCCCTTTTTTAGTATAGGCAGTACACATACACCCCCTTAGGACAGACAGTACACATACACCCCAAAGGAGAGACAGTACACATACACCCCTTTAGTACAGGCAGTACACATACACTCCGTTAGGACAGACAGTACACATACACCCCTTAGGATAGACCGTACACATACACCCCTTTAGTATAGGACATACACATACACTCCCTTAGGACAGACAGTACACATACAGCGCTTAGGACAGACAGTACACATGCACCCCTTAGGACAGACAGTACACATACTCCCCTTTAGTATAGGCAGTACACATGCACACCCTTAGGACAGAAAGTACACATACACCACCTTAGGACAGACAGTACACATACACCCCTTAAGACAGACAGTAGACATACACCCCTTAGGACAGGCAGTACTCATACACTCCATTAAGACAGACAGTACACATACACCCGTAAGGAGAGACAGTACACATACACCCCTTTGGTATAGGCAGTACACATACACTCCCTTAGGACAGACAGTACACATACACACCTTAGGACAGAAAGTATACATACACCCCTTTAGTATAGACAGTAAACATACACCCCCTTAGGACAGACAGTACACATACAACCCTTGGACAGGTAGTAAACATACACCCCTTTAGACAGACAGTACACGTGCATCATTTTAGTATAGGCAGTATACATACACCCTCTAAAGACAGACAGTACACATGCACCTCCTCAGAATAGGCAGTACAAATACACCCCTTAGGACAGACAGTACACATACACCCCTTTTTTAGTATAGGCAGTACAAATACACCCCCATAGGACAGACAGTACACATACACCGCTTTAGTACAGGCAGTACACATACACTCTGTTAGGACAGACAGTAAACATACACCCCTTAGGACAGACAGTACACATACACCCCTTTAGTATAGGCAGTACACATACACCCCTTAGGGCAGACAGTGCACATACACCCCTTAGGACAGACAGTACACATACAACCCTTAGGACAGGCAGTACACATACACCCCTTAGGACAGACAGTACACATACATCATTTTAGTATAGGCAGTACACATACACCCCTTATGACAGACAGTACACATGCACCTCCTCAGAATAGGCAGTACAAATACACCCCTTAGGACAGACAGTGCACATACAGCGCTTAGGACAGACAGTACACATGCACCCCTCAGGACAGACAGTACACATACTCCCCTTTAGTATAGGCAGCACACATGCACACCCTTAGGACAGAAAGTACACATACACCACCTTAGGACAGACAGTACACCTGCACCCCTTAGGACAGACAGTATACATGCACTCCTTTAGTATAGGCAGTAAACATACACACCTTTAGGACAGACAGTACACATACAACCCTTAGGACAGGCAGTACACACAGACCCATTTGGACAGACACTAAACATTAACCCCTTTAGTATAGGAAGTACACATACTCCCCCTTAAGACAGAAAGTACACATGCACCTCCTCAGTATAGGCAGTACACATACACCCCTTAGGACAGACAGTACACATACACCCCTTTTTTAGTATAGGCAGTACAAATACACCCCCATAGGACAGACAGTACACATACACCCCTTAAGACAGACAGTAGACATACACCCCTTAGGACAGGCAGTACTCATACACTCCATTAAGACAGACAGTACACATACACCCATAAGGAGAGACAGTACACATACATTCCGTTAGGACAGAAAGTAAACATACACCTCTTAGGACAAACAGTACACATACACCCCTTTGGTACAAATACACTCCCTTAGGCAAGCAGTACACATACACCCCTTAGGACAGACAGTACACATACAACCCTTGGACAGGCAGTAAACATACACCCCTTTAGATAGACAGTACACATACATCATTTTAGTATAGGCAGTACACATACACCCCCTTATGACAGACAGTACACATGCACCTCCTCAGAATAGGCAGTACAAATACACCCCTTAGGACAGACAGTGCACATACAGCGCTTAGGACAGACAGTACACATGCACCCCTCAGGACAGACAGTACACATACTCCCCTTTAGTATAGGCAGCACACATGCACACCCTTAGGACAGAAAGTACACATACACCACCTTAGGACAGACAGTACACATGCACCCCTTACGACAGACAGTATACATGCACTCCTTTAGTATAGGCAGTAAACATACACACCTTTAGGACAGACAGTACACATACAACCCTTAGGACAGGCAGTACACACAGACCCATTTGGACAGACACTAAACATTAACCCCTTTAGTATAGGAAGTACACATACACCCCCTTAAGACAGAAAGTACACATGCACCTCCTCAGTATAGGCAGTACACATACACCCCTTAGGACAGACAGTACACATAACCCCCTTAGGACAGACAGTAAACATAAACCCCTTAGGACAGACAGTATACATACACCCCTTTAGTAAAGGCAGTAAACATACACCAGCACAGCAACGACAGTACACATACAACCCTTAGGACAGGCAGTACACATACAACCCTTTGGACAGACAGTACACATACACCCCTTTAGTATAGGCAGTACACATACACATCCTTAGGACAGACAGTACACATGCACCTCCTCAGTATAGGCAGTACACATACACCCCTTAGGACAGACAGTACACATACACCCCTTTAGTATACGCAGTACACATACACTCCCTTAGGACAGACAGTACACATACACCCCTTTAGTATAGGCAGTACACATACACATCCTTAGGACAGACAGTACACATGCACCTCCTCAGTATAGGCAGTACACATACACACCTTAGGACAGACAGTACACATACACCCCTTTAGCATAGCCAATACACATACACTCCCTTAGGATAGACAGTACACATACACCCCTTAGGACAGACAGTACACATACAGCCCTTAGGACAGACAGTACACATGCACCCCTTAGGACAGACAGTACAAATACACCCCTTTAGTATAGGCAGTACATTTACACTCCCTTAGGACAGGCAATACTCATACACCCATTAGGACAGACAGTACACATACACCCCTTAGGACAGACAGTACACATACACCCCTTTAGTAGAGGCAGTACACATACACTCACTTAGGACAGACAGTACACATACACCCCTTAGGACAGACAGTACACATAAACCCCATTAGTATAGGCAGTACAAATACACTTCATTAGGACAGGCAGTACACATACACCCTTTAGGACAGACAGTACACATACACCCTTTAGAACAGACAGTATACATACACCCCTTTAGTATAGGCAGTAAACATACACCCCCTTAGGACAGACAGTACACATACAACCCTTAGGACAGGCAGTACACATACACCCGTTTGGACAGACAGTACACATGCACTCCTTTAGTATAGGCAGTACACACACACCCCCTTAAGACAGACAGTACACATGCACCTCCTCAGTATAGGCAGTACACATACACCCCTTAGGACAGACAGTACACATACACCCCTTAGGACAGACAGTATACATACACCCCTTTAGTAAAGGTAGTAAACATACACCTCCTTAGGACAGACAGTACACATACAACCCTTAGGACAGGCAGTACACATACACCCCTTTGGACAGACAGTACACATACACCCCTTTAGAATAGGCAGTACATATACACCCCCTTAGAACAGACAATACACATACACCCCTCAGGACAGACAGTACACATACACCCCATTAGTACAGGCAGTACACACACACTCCGTTAGGACAGACATTACACATACACTCATTAGGACAGACATTACACATACACCCATTAAGACAGACAGTCCACATACACCCCTTTAGTATAGGCAGTACACATACAATCCTTTAGTATAGGCAGTACAAATACACCCCCATCAATAAGGTCAGTACACATACACCCCCGTAGGACAGAGAGTACTCATACCCCTTTAGAATAGGCAGTACACATACACCCCTTAAGGCAGACAGTACACATATAACCCTTAGAACAGACAGTATACATACACCCCTTTTGTGTAGGCAGTACACATACACCCCCTAAAGACAGAGAGTACACATACAACCCTTAGGACAGGCAGTACACATGCACCCCTTAGAACAAACAGTACACATACACTCCTTAGGACAGACAGTACACATACACACCTTTAGTATAGGCAGTAGACATACACCCCCTTAGGAAAGACAGTACACATGTACCTCCTCAGTATAGGCAGTACATATACTCCTCTTAGAACAGACAGTACACATACACCCCTTAGGACAGTTAGTACACATACACCTCTTTAGTATAGGCAGTACACATACACCCCCTTACGACAGACAGTACATGTAGACCCCTTAGGACAGACAGTACACATACACCCCTTTAGTATACGCAGTACACATACACTCCCTTAGGGCAGACAGTACACATACACCCCTTAGGACAGACAGTACACATACACCCCTTTAGTATAGGCAGTACACATACACCCCCTTAGGACAGACAGTACACATACACCTCTTACGACAGACAGTACACAGACACACCTTTAGTATAAGCGGTACACATGCACTCCCGTGGGACAGACAGTACACATACACCCCTTTAGTATAGGCAGTAAACATACAACCCCTTAGGACAGACAGTACACATATAACCCTTAGGACAGGCAGTACACATACACCCCTTTGGACAGACAGTACACATACACCCCTTTAGTATAGGCAGTACTCACACACACACCCTTAAGACAAACAGTACACATGCACCTCCTCAGTATGGGCAGTACACATACACCCCTTAGGACAGACAGTACACATACACCCCTTAGGACAGACAGTATACATACACCCCTTTAGTAAAGGCAGTAAACATACACTTCCTTAAGAAAGACAGTACACATACAACCCTTAGGACAGGCAGTACACATACACCCCTTTGGACAGACAGTACACATACACCCCTTTAAAATAGGCAGCACATATACACCCCCTTAGGATGTACAATAAACATACACCCCTCAGGACAGACAGTACACATATACCCCATTAGTACAGGCAGTACACATACACTCCATTAGGACAGACAGTACACATACACTCATTAGGAAAGACATTACACATACACCACTTAAGACAGACAGTCCACATACACCCCTTTAGTATAGGCAGTACACATACAATCCTTTAGTATAGGCAGTACAAATACACCCCCCTCATTAAAGTCAGTACACATACACCCCCTTAGGACAGACAGTACACATACCCCTTTAGAATAGGCAGTACAGATACACCCCTTTTTTAGTATAGGCAGTACAAATACACCCCCATAGGACAGACAGTACACATACACCCTTTAGGACAGACAGTACACATACACCCCTTTAGTACAGGCAGTACACATACATTCCGTTAGGACAGAAAGTAAACATACACCTCTTAGGACAGACAGTACACATACACCCCTTAGGACAGACAGTACACATACAACCTTTGGACAGGCAGTAAACATACACCCCTTTAGATAGGCAGGACACATACATCATTTTAGTATAGGCAGTATACATACACCTCCTTATGACAGACAGTACACATGCACCTCTTCAGAATAGGCAGTACACATGCACACCCTTAGGACAGAAAGTACACATACACCACCTTAGGACAGACAGTACACATGCACCCCTTAGGACAGGCAATATACATACACTCCTTTAGTATAGGCAGTAAACATACACCCCTTTAGGACAGACAGTACACATACAACCCTAAGGACAGGCAGTACACATAGACCCATTTGGACAGACACTAAACATTAACCCCTTTAGTATAGGCAGTACACATACACCCCCTTAAGACAGAAAGTACACATGCACCTCCTCAGTATAGGCAGTACACATACACCCCTTAGGACAGACAGTACACATAACCTCCTTAGGACAGACAGTAAACATACACCCCTTAGGACAGACAGTATACATACACCCCTTTAGTAAAGGCAGTAAACATACACCACCATAGCACAGACAGTACACATACAACCTTTAGGACAGGCAGTAGACATACACCCCTTTGGACAGACAGTACACATACACCCCTTTAGTATAGGCAGTACACATACACATCCTTAGGACAGACAGTACACATGCACCTCCTCAGTATAGGCAGTACACATACACCCCTTAGGACAGACAGTACACATACACCCCTTTAGAAAAGGCAGTACACATACACCCCCTTAGGACAGACAGTACACATACACCCCTTTAGTACAGGCAGTACACATACACTCCGTTAGGGCAGACAGTACATATATACCCCTTAGGACAGACAGTACACATACACCCCTTTAGCATAGGGCACACATACACTCCCTTAGGATAGACAGTACACATACACCCCTAAGGACAGACAGTACACATACAGCCCTTAGGACAGACAGTACACATGCACCCCTTAGGACAGACAGTACAAATACACCCCTTTAGTATAGGCAGTACACTTACACTCCCTTAGGACAGGCAATACTCATACACCCATTAGGACAGACAGTACACATACACCCCTTAGGACAGACAGTACACATACACCCCTTTAGTAGAGGCAGTACACATACACTCACTTAGGACAGACAGTACACATACACCCCTTAGGAGAGACAGCACACATACACCCCTTAGGACAGACAGTACACATAAACCCCATTAGTATAGGCAGTACAAATACACTCCATTAGGACAGGCAGCACACATACACCCTTTAGGACAGACAGTACACATACACCCTTTAGAACAGACAGTATACATACACCCCTTTAGCATAGGCAGTAAACATACACCCCCTTAGGACAGACAGTACACATACAACCCTTAGGACAGGCAGTACACATACACCCCTTTGGACAGACAGTACCCATGCACTCCTTTAGTATAGGCAGTACACACACACCCCCTTAAGACAGACAGTACACATGCACCTCCTCAGTATAGGCAGTACACATACACCCCTTAGGACAGACAGTACACATACACCCCTTAGGACAGACAGTATACATACACCCCTTTAGTAAAGGTAGTAAACATACACCTCCTTAGGACAGACAGTACACATACAACCCTTAGGACAGGCAGTACATATACACCCCTTTGGACAGACAGTACACATACACCCCTTTAGAATTGGCAGTACATATACACCCCCTTAGGGCAGACAATACACATACACCCCTCAGGACAGACAGTATAAATACACCCCATTAGTACAGGCAGTACACATACACTCCATTAGGACAGACAGTACACATACATCCCTTAGGACAGACAGTACACATACACCCCCTTAGGGCAGACAATACACATACACCCCTCAGGACAGACAGTATACATACACACCATTAATACAGGCAGTACACATGCAATCCTTTAGTACAGGCAGTACACATACACCCCCTCATTATAGTCAGTACACATACACCCCCTTAGGACCGACAGTACACATACACACCTTTAGTATTGGCAGTACACATACACCCCTTAAGACAGACAGTACACATACACTCCCTTAGGACAGACAGTACAGATGCACCTCCTCAGTATAGGCAATACACATACACCCATTAGGACAGACAGTACACATACACCCCTTAGGACAGACAGTACACATACACACCTTTAGTATAGTTAGTACACATACACCCCTTAAGTATATGCAGTACACATACACCCTCTTAGGACAGACAGTACACATGCACCTTCTCAGTATTGGCAGTACATATACTCCCTTTAGAACAGACAGTACACATACACCCCTTAGGACAGTTAGTACACATACACCTCTTTAGTATAGGCAGTACACATACACCCCCTTACGAGAGACAGTACATGTAGACCCCTTAGGACAAACAGTACACATACACCCCTTTAGTATACGCAGTACACATACACCCCCTTAGGGCAGACAGTACACATACACCTCTTACGACAGACAGTACACAGACACCCCTTAGGAGAGGCAGTACACATACAACCCTTATGACAGACAGTACACATAAACCCCTTTAGGAAAGGCAGTACACATACACCCCTTAGGACAGACAGTACACATACACCACTTAAGACAGACAGTACACATACAAGCCTTAGAACAGACAGTATACATACACCCCTTTTGTGTAGGCAGTAAACATACACCCCCTAAAGACAGACAGTACACATACAACCCTTAGGACAGGCAGTACACATGCACCCCTTAGAACAAATAGTACACATACACTCCTTAGGACAGACAGTACACATACACACCTTTAGTATATTCAGTACACATACACCCCTTTAGTATAGGCAGTACACATACACCCCCTTAGGAAAGACAGTACACATGTACCTCCTCAGTATAGGCAGTACATATACTCCCCTTAGAACAGACAGTACACATACACCCCTTAGGACAGTTAGTACACATACACCTCTTTAGTATAGGCAGTACACATACACACCCTTACGACAGACAGTACATGTAGACCCCTTTGGACACAGAGTACACATACACGCCTTTAGTATACGCAGTACACATACAGTCCCTTAGGACAGACAGTACACATACACCCCTTAGGACAGACAGTACACATACACCCCTTTAGTATAGGCAGTACACATGCACCCCCTTAGGACAGACAGTACACATACACCTCTTACGACAGACAGTACACAGACACCCCTTTAGTATAAGCGGTACACATGCACTCCCATGGGATAGACAGTACACATACACCACTTAGAACAGACAGTATACATACACCCTTTTAGTATAGGCAGTAAACATACACCCCCTTAGGACAGACAGTACACATACAACCCTTAGGACAGGCAGTACACATACACCCCTTTGGACAGACAGTACACATACACCCCTTTAGTATAGGCAGTACGCACACACACACCCTTAAGACAGACAGTACACATGCACCTTCTCAGTATGGGCAGTACACATACACCCCTTAGGACAGACAGTACACATACACCCCTTAGGACAGACAGTATACATACACCCCTTTAGTAAAAGCAGTAAACATACACTTCCTTAAGACAGACAGTACACATACAACCCTTAGGACAGGCAGTACACATACACTCCGTTAGGACAGACAGTACACATACACTCATTAGGACAGACATTACACATACACCCCTTAAGACAGACAGTCCACATACACCCCTTTAGTATAGGCAGTACACATACAATCCTTTAGTATAGGCAGTACAAATACACCCCCCTCATTAAAGTCAGTACACATACACCCCCTTAGGACAGACAGTACACATACCCCTTTAGAATAGGCAGTACACATACACCCCTTAAGATAGACAGTACACATACACCCCTTAAGACAGACAGTACACATACAACCCTTAGAACAGACAGTATACATACACCCCTTTTGTGTAGGCAGTAAACATACACCCCCTAAAGACAGACAGTACACATACAACCCTAGGAATAGGACATGCACCCCTTAGAACAAACAGTACACATGCACTCCTTAGGACAGACAGTACACATGCACACCTTTAGTATAGTCAGTACACATATACCCCTTTAGTATAGGCAGTACACATACACCCCCTTAGGAAAGGCAGTACACATGTACCTCCTCAGTATAGGCAGTACATATAATCCCCTTAGAACAGACAGTACACATACACCCCTTAGGACAGATAGTACATGTAGACCCCTTAGGACAGACAGTACACATACATCCCCTTTAGTATACGCAGTACACATACACTCCCTTAGGACAGACAGTACACATACACCCCTCAGGACAGACAGTACAAATACACCCCTTTAGTATAGGCAGTACACATACACCCCCTTAGGACAGACAGTACACATACACCTCTTACGACAGACAGTACACAAACACCCCTTTAGTATAAGCGGTACACATACACTCCCGTGGGACAGACAGTACACATACACCACTTAGGACAGACAGTATACATGCACCCCTTTAGTATAGGCAGTACCCATCCACTCCCTTAGGACAGACACTACACATACAGCCCTTAGGACAGACAGTACACATACACCCCTTAGGACAGGCAGTACACGTACACCCCTTAGGACAGACAGTACACATACACCTCTTAGGACAGAAAGTACACATACACCCCTTTAGTATAGGCAGTACACATACACTCTTTTAGGACAGACAGTACACATACACCCCTAAGGACTAACAATACACATACACCCTTTAGTATAGGCAGTACACATACACCCCTTTAGTATAGGCAGTACACATACACCCCTCAGTCTAGTCAGTACACATACACCACCTTAGGACAGACAATACACATACACCCCTAAAAACAGACAGTATACATACACCCATTTAGTATATGCAGTAAACATACACCCCCTTAGGACAGACAGTACACATACACCTCCTCAGTATAGGCAGTTCAGATACACACCTTAGGACAGACAGTCACATACACCCCTTTAGAATAGGCAGTAAACATGCACCCCCTTAGGACAGACAGTACACATGCACCCCTTAGGACAGACAGTAAACATACAACACTTAGGACAGGCAGAACACATACACCCATTTGGACAGACAGTCACATACACCCCTTTAGTATAGGCAGTACACATACACCCACTTAGGACATACAGTAGACATACACCCCCAAGGAGAGACAGTACACATACACCCCTTTAGTACAGGCAGTACACATACACTCCATTAGGATAGACAGTACACATACACCTCTTAGGATAGACAGTACACATACACCCATTTAGTATAGGACATACACATACACTCCCTTAGGACAGACAGTACACATACAGCGCTTTAAAGACAGTGCACATGCACCGCTTAGGACAGACAGTACACATACTCCCCTTTAGTATAGGCAGTACACATGCACACCCTTAGGACAGAAAGTACACATACACCACCTTAGGACAGACAGTACACATACACCCCTTAAGACAGACAGTACACATACACCCCCTTAGGACAGGCAGTACTCATGCACTCCATTAGGACAGACAGTACACATACACCCATAAGGACAGACAGTACACATACACCCCTTTGGTATAGGCAGTACACATACACTCCCTTAGGACAGACAGTACAGATGCAACTCGTCAATATAGGCAGTACACATACACCCCTTAGGACAGACAGTACACATACACCCTTTTATTATAGGCAGTGCACATACACACCCTTAGGACAGACAGTACACATACTCCCCTTAGAACAGACAGTACCCATACACCCCTTTTGTATAGGCAGTACACATACACTCCCCTTAGGACAGACAGTACACATACACCCATTAGGACAGACAGTACACATACATCCTTTTAGTATAGGCAGTACACATACACCCCCTTAGGAAAGACAGTACACATACACCATTAGGACAGACAGTACACATATACACCTTAGGACAGACAGTACATATACACCCCTTTAGTATATTCAGCACACATACACCCCTTTATTCTAGGCAGTACACATACATCCCCTCAGTATAGTCAGTACACATACATCCCCTTTTGACAGACAGTACACATACAGCCCTTAGGACAGGCAGTACACATAGACCCTTAGGTCAGACAGTACCCATACACCCCTTTAGTATAGGCAACACACATGCACCCCCTTAGGACACACGGTACACATGCACCTCCTCAGTATATGCAGTTCACATACACCCCTTAGGACAGACAGTAGACATACACCCCTTTAGTATAGGCAGTACATATACACCCTCTTAGGACAGACAGTACACATACACTCCTTAGGACAGACAGTACACATACACCACTTTAGTACAAACAGTACACACACACTCCGTTAGGACAGAGAGTACACATACACCCCTTAGGACAGACAGTACACATGCAACCCTTAGGAGAGGCAGTACAAATACACCCCTTTGGACAGACAGTACATACACCCCTTAGTATAGGCATTACACATACACCCCTTTGGATAGACAGTACACATGCACCTCCTCAGTACAGGTAGTACGCATACACCCCTTAGGACAGACAGTACACATAAACCCCTTTAGTACAGGCAGTACACATACACCCCCTTATGACAGACAGTACATATACACCCATTTAGTATAGGCAGTACACATATACTCCTTTAGGAAAGATCGTACACATACACCCCTTAGGACATATAGTACACATACAGCCCTTAGAGCAAACAGTATACATGCACCCCTTAGGACAGACGGTAAACAACCACCCCTTTAGTATATGCAGTACACATGCACTCCATTAGGACAGACAGTACACATACACCGCCATAGGACAGACATTACACAGACACCCCTTGGGACAGACAGTACACATACACCCCTTAGGACAGGCAGTACACACATACGCCTATAGGACAGACAGTACACATACACCCCTTAGGACAGAAAGTACACATAAACCCTTTAGTATAGGCAGTACAAATACATTCCCTTAGGAGAGACAGTACACATACATCCCTTTAGTATAGGCAGTAAACATACACCCCTTAGGACAGGCAGTACACATACACCCCTTTGGAAAGACAGTACACATACACCATTTTCATATAGGCAGTACACATACACCCGCTTAGGATAGACATTGCACATGCACCTCCTCAGTATAGGCAGTACACATACACCCCTTAGGACAGACAGTACAACTACACCCCTTTAGTATAGGCAGTACACAAAAACCCCATTAAAACAGACTGTACACATACACCCCTGAAGACAGACAGTACACATACACTCCTTTAGTACAGGCAGTACACATACACTCCATTAGGACAGACAGTACACATACACCTCTTAGCATAGACAGTAAAAATACACCCCTTTAGTATAGGCAGTGCACATATACTCCCTTAGGACAGACAGTACATATACACCTCTTAGGACAGGCAGTACACATACACCCCTTTAGTACAGGCAAGACACATACACTCCCTTAAGACAGGCAGTACACATGCACCCATTAGGACAGACAGTAAACATACACCCCTTAGAACAGACAGTACACATGCACCCCTTTAGTATAGGCAGTACACATACACCCTTTTAGTATAGTCAGTACAGAGACACCCCATCAGTATAGTCAGTACACATACACCCACTTAGGACAAACAGTACACATACACCCCTTAGGACAGACAGTATACATACACCCCTTTAGTATAGGCAGTAAACATACACCCCATTAGGACAGGCAGTACACATACACCCCCTTATGACAGACAGTACACATACACCTCCTCAGTATAGGGAGTACACATACACCCCTTAGGACAGGCAGTACACATACACCCCTTTAGTACAGGCAAGACACATACACTCCCTTAAGACAGGCAGTACACATGCACCCATTAGGACAGACAGTAAACATACACCCCTTAGAACAGACAGTACACATACACCCCTTTAGTATAGGCAGTACACATACACCCCTTTAGTATAGGCAGTAAACATATACCCCCTTAGGACAGGCAGTACACAAATACCCCTTTAGTACAGGCAGTACACATACACCCCCTTATGACAGACAGTACACATACACCTCCTCAGTATAGGGAGTACACATACACCCCTTAGGACAGACAGTACACATACACCCCTTTAGTATAGGCAGTACACATGCACCCCATTAGGACGGACAGTACACATACACCCCTTAGGACAGACAGTACACATACACCCCTTTAGTATAGGCAGTACACATACACTCCCTTAGGATAAACAGTACACATACACCCCTTAGGACAGACAGTACACATACACCCCTTTAGTATAGGCAGTACACATACACAAATTTAGGACAGACAATACACATACACCTCTTAGTACAGGCAGTACACATACACCTTTTAGGACAGAGAGTTCACATACCCCCTTTAGTATAGACAGCACACATACACCCCTTTACTATAGGCAATACACAGACACCCCCTTAGGACAGCCAGTACACATACACTCCCTTAGGACAGACAGTACACATGCACCTCCTCAGTATAGGCAATACACATACACCCCTTAGAACAGACAGTACACATACACCCCTTAGGACAAACAGTACACATACACACCTTTAGTATAGTCAGTACACATACACATCTTTAGTATAGGCAGTACACATACACCCCCCTTAGGACAGACAGTACACATACACCCCTTAGGACAGACAGTACACATACACCCCTTTAGTATAGGCAGTACGCATACACTCCTTTAAGACAGGCAGTACACATGCACCCATTAGGACAGACAGTAAACATACACCCCTTAGAACAGACAGTACACATGCACCCCTTTAGTATAGTCAGTACACAGACACCCCATCAGTATAGTCAGTACACATACACCCACTTAGGACAAACAGTACACATACACCCCTTAGGACAGACAGTATACATACACCCCTTTAGTATAGGCACTAAACATACACCCCATTAGGACAGGCAGTACACATACACCCCCTTATGACAGACAGTACACATACACCTCCTCAGTATAGGGAGTACACATACACCCCTTAGGACAGGCAGTACACATACACCCCTTTAGTATAGGCAGTACACATACACCCCCTTAGGAAAGACAGTACACATGTACCTCCTCAGTATAGGCAGTACATATACTCCCCTTAGAACAGACAGTACACATACACCCCTTAGGACAGTTAGTACACATACACCTCTTTAGTATAGGCAGTACACATACACACCCTTACGACAGACAGTACATGTAGACCCCTTTGGACACAGAGTACACATACACCCCTTTAGTATACGCAGTACACATACAGTCCCTTAGGACAGACAGTACACATACACCCCTTAGGACAGACAGTACACATACACCCCTTTAGTATAGGCAGTACACATACACCCCCTTAGGACAGACAGTACACATACACCTCTTACGACAGACAGTACACAGACACCCCTTTAGTATAAGCGGTACACATGCACTCCCATGGGATAGACAGTACACATACACCACTTAGGACAGACAGTATACATACACCCCTTTAGTATAGGCAGTAAACATACACCCCCTTAGGACAGACAGTACACACACAACCCTTAGGACAGGCAGTACACATACACCCCTTTGGACAGACAGTACACATACACCCCTTTAGTATAGGCAGTACGCACACACACACCCTTAAGACAGACAGTACACATGCACCTTCTCAGTATGGGCAGTACACATGCACCCCTTAGGACAGACAGTACACATACACCCCTTAGGACAGACAGTATACATACACCCCTTTAGTAAAAGCAGTAAACATACACTTCC
The DNA here is from genome assembly GCF_019279795.1 of Protopterus annectens. Taxonomy (NCBI): domain Eukaryota; kingdom Metazoa; phylum Chordata; order Ceratodontiformes; family Protopteridae; genus Protopterus; species Protopterus annectens. The sequence goes on along the minus strand of NC_056732.1, from coordinate 21,287,785 downwards.
TTAAGACAAACAGTACACATACAACCCTTAGGACAGGCAGTACACATACACTCCGTTAGGACAGACAGTACACATACACTCATTAGGACAGACATTACACATACACCCCTTAAGACAGACAGTCCACATACACCCCTTTAGTATAGGCAGTACACATACAATCCTTTAGTATAGGCAGTACAAATACACCCCCCTCATTAAAGTCAGTACACATACACCCCCTTAGGACAGACAGTACACATACCCCTTTAGAATAGGCAGTACACATACACCCCTTAAGACAGACAGTACACATACACCCCTTAAGACAGACAGTACACATACAACCCTTAGAACAGACAGTATACATACACCCCTTTTGTGTAGGCAGTAAACATACACCCCCTAAAGACAGACAGTACACATACAACCCTTAGGACAGGCAGTACACATGCACCCCTTAGAACAAACAGTACACATGCACTCCTTAGGACAGACAGTACACATGCACACCTTTAGTATAGTCAGTACACATATACCCCTTTAGTATAGGCAGTACACATACACCCCCTTAGGAAAGGCAGTACACATGTACCTCCTCAGTATAGGCAGTACATATAATCCCCTTAGAACAGACAGTACACATACACCCCTTAGGACAGATAGTACATGTAGACCCCTTAGGACAGACAGTACACATACATCCCCTTTAGTATACGCAGTACACATACACTCCCTTAGGACAGACAGTACACATACACCCCTTAGGACAGACAGTACACATACACCCCTTTGGTATAGGCAGTACACATACACCCCCTTAGGACAGACAGTACACATACACCTCTTACGACAGACAGTACACAAACACCCCTTTAGTATAAGCGGTACACATACACTCCCGTGGGACAGACAGTACACATACACCACTTAGGACAGACAGTATACATGCACCCCTTTAGTATAGGCAGTACCCATCCACTCCCTTAGGACAGACACTACACATACAGCCCTTAGGACAGACAGTACACATACACCCCTTAGGACAGGCAGTACACGTACACCCCTTAGGACAGACAGTACACATACACCTCTTAGGACAGAAAGTACACATACACCCCTTTAGTATAGGCAGTACACATACACTCTTTTAGGACAGACAGTACACATACACCCCTAAGGACTAACAATACACATACACCCCTTTAGTATAGGCAGTACACATACACCCCTTTAGTATAGGCAGTACACATACACCCCCTCAGTCTAGTCAGTACACATACACCACCTTAGGACAGACAATACACATACACCCCTAAAAACAGACAGTATACATACACCCATTTAGTATACGCAGTAAACATACACCCCCTTAGGACAGACAGTACACATACACCTCCTCAGTATAGGCAGTTCAGATACACACCTTAGGACAGACAGTCACATACACCCCTTTAGAATAGGCAGTAAACATGCACCCCCTTAGGACAGACAGTACACATGCACCCCTTAGGACAGACAGTACACATACAACACTTAGGACAGGCAGAACACATACACCCATTTGGACAGACAGTCACATACACCCCTTTAGTATAGGCAGTACACATACACCCACTTAGGACAGACAGTAGACATACACCCCCAAGGAGAGACAGTACACATACACCCCTTTAGTACAGGCAGTACACATACACTCCATTAGGATAGACAGTACACATACACCTCTTAGGATAGACAGTACACATACACCCATTTAGTATAGGACATACACATACACTCCCTTAGGACAGACAGTACACATACAGCGCTTAGGAAAGACAGTGCACATGCACCGCTTAGGACAGACAGTACACATACTCCCCTTTAGTATAGGCAGTACACATGCACACCCTTAGGACAGAAAGTACACATACACCACCTTAGGACAGACAGTACACATACACCCCTTAAGACAGACAGTACACATACACCCCCTTAGGACAGGCAGTACTCATGCACTCCATTAGGACAGACAGTACACATACACCCGTAAGGACAGACAGTACACATACACCCCTTTGGTATAGGCAGTACACATACACTCCCTTAGGACAGACAGTACAGATGCAACTCGTCAATATAGGCAGTACACATACACCCCTTAGGACAGACAGTACACATACACCCTTTTATTATAGGCAGTGCACATACACACCCTTAGGACAGACAGTACACATACTCCCCTTAGAACAGACAGTACCCATACACCCCTTTTGTATAGGCAGTACACATACACTCCCCTTAGGACAGACAGTACACATACACCCATTAGGACAGACAGTACACATACATCCTTTTAGTATAGGCAGTACACATACACCCCCTTAGGACAGACAGTACACATACACCATTAGGACAGACAGTACACATATACACCTTAGGACAGACAGTACATATACACCCCTTTAGTATATTCAGCACACATACACCCCTTTATTCTAGGCAGTACACATACATCCCCTCAGTATAGTCAGTACACATACATCCCCTTTTGACAGACAGTACACATACAGCCCTTAGGACAGGCAGTACACATAGACCCTTAGGTCAGACAGTACCCATACACCCCTTTAGTATAGGCAACACACATGCACCCCCTTAGGACACACGGTACACATGCACCTCCTCAGTATATGCAGTTCACATACACCCCTTAGGACAGACAGTAGACATACACCCCTTTAGTATAGGCAGTACATATACACCCTCTTAGGACAGACAGTACACATACACTCCTTAGGACAGACAGTACACATACACCACTTTAGTACAAACAGTACACATACACTCCGTTAGGACAGAGAGTACACATACACCCCTTAGGACAGACAGTACACATGCAACCCTTAGGAGAGGCAGTACAAATACACCCCTTTGGACAGACAGTACATATACACCCCTTTAGTATAGGCATTACACATACACCCCCTTTGGATAGACAGTACACATGCACCTCCTCAGTACAGGTAGTACGCATACACCCCTTAGGACAGACAGTACACATAAACCCCTTTAGTACAGGCAGTACACATACACCCCCTTATGACAGACAGTACATATACACCCATTTAGTATAGGCAGTACACATACACTCCTTTAGGAAAGATAGTACACATACACCCCTTAGGACATATAGTACACATACAGCCCTTAGGGCAAACAGTATACATGCACCCCTTAGGACAGACGGTAAACAACCACCCCTTTAGTATATGCAGTACACATGCACTCCATTAGGACAGACAGTACACATACACCGCCATAGGACAGACATTACACAGACACCCCTTGGGACAGACAGTACACATACACCCCTTAGGACAGGCAGTACACACATACGCCTATAGGACAGACAGTGCACATACATCCCTTAGGACAGACAGTACACATACACTCCTTTAGTATAGTCAGTACACATAAACCCCTTTAGTATAGGCAGTACACATAGACCCCCTTAGGACAGACAGTACACATGTACCGCCTCAGTATAGGCAGTACACATACACCCCTTTGGACAGACAGTATACTTACACCCATTAGGATAAGCAGTACACATACACCACTTTAGTATAGGCAATACACATGTACCCTCTTAGGACAGACAGTACACATACAACCCTTAGGACAGACGGTACACATACACCCCCTTAGGACAGACAGTACACATACAACCCTTAGGACAGACAGTACACATACACCCCTTAGGACAGACAGTACACATACACCCCTTTAGTATAGGCAGTACACATACACCCCCTTAGGACAGACAGTACACATACACCCCTTAGGACAGACAGTACACATACACCCCTTTAGTATAGGCAGTACACATACACTCCCTTAGGACAGACAGTACACATACACCCCTTAGGACAGACAGTACACATACACCCCTTAGGACAGACAGTACACATACACCCCTTAGGACAGACAGTACACATACACACCTTTAGTATAGTCAGTACACATACACCTCTTTAGTATAGGCAGTACACATATACTCCCTTAGGACAGACAGTACACATACACCCCTTAGGACAGACAGTACACATACACCCCTTTAGTATAGGCAGTACGCATACACTCCTTTAAGACAGGCAGTACACATGCACCCATTAGGACAGACAGTAAACATACACCCCTTAGAACAGACAGTACACATGCACCCCTTTAGTATAGGCAGTACACATACACTCTTTTAGTATAGTCAGTACACAGACACCCCATCAGTATAGTCAGTACACATACACCCACTTAGGACAGACAGTATACATACACCCCTTTAGTATAGGCACTAAACATACACCGCATTAGGACAGGCAGTACACATACACCCCCTTATGACAGACAGTACACATACACCTCCTCAGTATAGGGAGTACACATACACCCCTTAGGACAGGCAGTACACATACACCCCTTTAGTACAGGCAAGACACATACACTCCCTTTAGACAGGCAGTACACATGCACCCATTAGGACAGACAGTAAACATACACCCCTTAGAACAGACAGTACACATACACCCCTTTAGTATAGGCAGTACACATACACCCCTTTAGTATAGGCAGTACACATACACCCCTTAGGACAGACAGTACACATACACATATGATGATGTGGTGTGGGACTCTGGCACTAAAATGTTATACTAGACTTTCACTAGTCAGTTTCATGATGCCAAAACTTTACAATGTGAAATGTTTGCAGTGAAAGTTTAGTGTTTAGTTTCTGAATGGTATGGTAAAATGGAACTTCATAAACCATATGTTATTATATGCAGTTGGTGGTGTTCAACCGATTTGTTTACTGGTTGTCATCTCATTGCAAGTTCTCTCATCTTTATAACTAAATGGGTGGAAAATAGTGCATGAGGCTGTGTGGTCTGGTGCATTAATGTGGTTTAAAATCAAACAAATCTGTCTCAAAAATGGAAAGATTGTACAAATGTGTACTGATAAGCAAAAAACAAGATGGGCAGGCTAAAGACATGTTTAATCAAGTTCCTAGGATCATAGGAGGTTACTGGGCTATTGGCCCTGACGCCCTTATAAGCCTAGCCAAGAGTTTAGCCCATGTTTAGACAAGTCAGCACCCACAGCCCCTGTCCAGCAGGGACACCGGTGGAATCCCAGGAGTGTATTTTCAAGCTGCATGTTTTCTTTTATTTATTTATTTTTATTTATTTGATATTTGTTTACCAGGGTGCTCTGACTGGCTCTACAGAACCCATTTTCAGCAGAGGCCCCGGGAGAAAAGCTCCATATACAGTACAATGCAAATACAGTATAAGCCAATACAATAAAAATTACATTAGAAATACTATACAAAAAAATAAGCTGAAAGAACAAACTGCTACAAGATGTTGAACTATATTAGTACACTTCTAGACAGTTCTATACAGGTAAAACACTACAGACAATAATAGTCACTCTCACCATACATGAGGTAGACATCGTCCAAAAAAGTAGTACGTAGGTAGTGAAATGTGTGACATTGACTGTAACAGTACATGAAACATAGAATGTTAGTTTCAGTTAGGAAAATGGCAGCCAGAAAGTTATTGCTGCAGACAGATAGTAAGAGAGTTAAGAAGAATAAAAGCAATAAAGCCTGAGCAGTACCTTAAGGATATGGTATAGGAGCAGAGAAGGAGTTAGAAGGGCCTTAGGATCTTGCAGTCTGTGAGGGATTGAAATGTGACAGAAGAGGAAGACCTGAGCATTAGGCAGGCTTTATGCAGGAGCAGACCCATGTATTTTTGAGATTTTTTATTAAAGAGGCTTTGAAATGGGTTAGGCCAGTCATAGACCTGGTAGCTAGAGGTAGTGAATTCCAAAAGAGACAGAGTATGAATACAGAGAGTGACCAGGTTTTCTTGTGGGTTTTGAGATAGCTAAGACATTTTTGTCTTCTGATCATAGGGATCAATTTGGTATGTAAGGCGTGACTAGACTGGCTAGTGCAGGGCAGGCAGTAGGCTTGAAAATAAGGTTGTGTAAGGTGGACAGCTGAATAAAGGCAAATTGGTTGGGGAGTTCAAGCCAGTTTAATTCTAGGAGTGGTTTACAGTGGTGTGTATGATATTTAGAGTTTGTGGCAAACTTTGTTGTAGCACTGTTCCATCTTGCTTAGGGTAGAAGTTTGTAAGTTAGTTAGGATAGGGGCGCCATAAAGAAAATAGGGAAGTGAGAATGTTTTTGCCAGGGTAGTTTTGGTTGCTGCAGTAAAGAAATGTTTGTTTCTGTATAAGAGTCCCAGTTTTTGATGAGTTTTCTTTATATTTTGCTGTATATGTGGGTCAAATGAAAGTTTCTTGTCAATGATAACACCTTTAAGTTTGGTTTCCTGCACTGTTTCTATGACAGTGTTGTCAGATGCAAGGATGTTGAAACCATCAGTGACAAGGGAGGTGTTCTTGGGATGAAAGAGTACTAGTTTTGTCTTCTTTGGATTAAGAAAGAGTTGGGCATTTCTTAGCCAGGATTCGACTGCTGTAAAGGACTGTTGAGATTTTGAATGTAGTTCTGGTAGTGATTGACAATTGCAGATTATGGTGGAATCATCAGCGTATTGAATGAGGGCCCCAGGGTGAGAGGCAGTGTGAAGGTTGTTTTTGAAAATGTTGAAGAGTAGGGGTCCTAGGATGGAGCCTTGGGGGTTGTGGAGGAAGGGTGAGAGTTCATTGGACCATTTCACTGCTTGTTTACGATCCTTGAGGTAGATCTGAAACCATTTTACTGTGTTATGTGAGAAGCCTAAGTTAGACAGTGTGTCCAAAAGTAAGGGGTGAGACACTGTGTCAAAGGCCTTGGAGAGATCAAGGAATACTGAGGCTGTATAGCATCCTGCATCTCTGGCCTTGTTCACAGTGTCTGTAAAAGCTAATAGGACTGTAGCTGTGCTGTGGCTTGGTAGGAAGCCATGTTGGGTTTTGGTTAGAAGGTTGTTTCACAATAGCTATTGCATTACCTGCTGATGGATACCTCTCTTGAGAATTTTGGATATGTGTGACAAGATAGATATAGGACGGAAATTGGATGGATCAAAAAAGTTGCCTCCTTTGTGGATGGGGGTGATGTGAGATTATTTCCATGTGGTAGGTACTTCTATATATATAGAATATAGATTCAGATAAAGACCTATTTATAAGGATACTGATTGGGTAGGCAACTGAGTTAGCAGCCAGTTTGAGGTAGTATGGGGGAGATTATCAGCTGAGGTAGAGCAGGGTTTTAGGTTTTTGTAGCAATTTCTTAATGGTGTCAGTGGGTATGGGCTGAAGTGAGAATGGGGTTTGTCTGACATTTTGTTGAGTTTGGGGGTTAGTTATGACAGGGTTAGAAGTAGATGATGGCCTGGGGTTGGTGTCTGAATAGGTTGAAGGGTGGGGGGGTCCAGCATTAGGGGTGTTGGTTAATAAGTCCAAAATTGATTTTATGAAGTGCTTGTTAAGATTTTCGGCTATTTGTGATGGAGGGGTATCTGATGATAGGGTGTGCTCTCCATTTCTTCCAGGGTTAAATAGAGAAGATATGGAGGGCCAAAATTTACTGGGGTTGATTTTATGCTGAAGTTGAAGCTGGGAATACTATGACTTCTTATCTCTGTTGATTAGTGTTGCCACTTTGTTACGTAGTGTTTTGAAATTAAGATGATTTTGTTCTTTTTTTGTTTTGTTTCCAGGTTGACCAGGCTCAGTCCCTTTGCTTCATCGGGTGTTTACATTCCTTAGAGAGCCATGGTGCTGACTAGGCTAGGTCCCTTTGCTTCATCGGGTGTTTACATTCCTTAGAGAGCCGCGGTGCTGACTAGGCTAGGTCATTTTGCTTCATCGGGTGTTTACATTCCTTAGAGAGCCATGGTGCTTCATCAGGTGTTTACATTCCTTAGAGAGCCATGGTGCTGACTAGGCTAGGTCCCTTTGCTTCATCAGGTGTTTACATTCTTTAGAGAGCCATTGTGCTGACTAGGCTAGGTGCCTTTGCTTCATCGGGTGTTTACATTCCTTAGAGAGCCGCGGTGCTGACTAGGCTAGGTGCCTTTGCTTCATCAGGTGTTTACATTCCTTAGAGAGCCGTGGTGCTTCATCGGGTATTTACATTCCTTAGAGAGCCGTGGTGCTTCATCAGGTGTTTGCATTCCTTAGAGAGCCGCGGTGCCGAGTTCCTTTTGATTCTTTTCATAGTAAAAGGAAGTAAATATTGTGGGAAGAAATAGCCAGGGAATTGTTATGGCTAGGCTTGTATAGGCCCTAGGGCCGATAGCGTAGTACCAACCTATGAACGAATGGGAGCTAGTGTATTAAGTATGTGAAGGAAGGTGTTATTAAAGTATAGTACAGCATTATTAAGGGGTCGTTGTTTAAGGGGTGTCCAGCCTACTTCTTGTAGGAGATTGTTGAATTTATGCTGATAAAAATTAGTTGAGTTCCTAACCGATTTTATAGTGTGTACTCTTAGTTGTTGGGAGTTTGTTCTAAGGGAATAAGCTGGTAGATGATTGCTCAGGGAGTTAGACAGTGTACCAGAAGAGGGGTAATTGGCAGGGTGAGATACTGGAATCCAGTCTAAGGTGGATTGACAGGTAAGATTTTTTTTTGTATCTTGTTGGAGCATTGCTAAGCTGAGAAAAAACATACCGATTTATATTATTTGTGGGGGAGTCGGAAGCAATGGTTTGCCAATCTATATTTACGTTACTGTATCCTAAGATTATTGTTTCAAGGTTTATTGTTTGGGATGTCCAGGATAAAATATTTTCCAACACTGGTATATTGTTACCTGGTGGGATATATATTACTATTATGCAAATTCTTTTTGATATATTCAGGTTCAAAAAGGAGATTAGTACCTCAGCATTGGAAAAGATGGGTATATAACTGATGTAGGGTGTGATGTTGAGTGCAGAGGGATACAGAAGTGCTATCCCTCCCCCTTTTTTTTAGATCTATCTCTTCTGGTTATTGCAAAGTTTGGCTGTATTATTTCTGAGTCTTTTACACCTCAGTGTACCCATGTTTCTGTAAGGTTTATTTTGATCAATCCAGGCATGCAATGGGGCTATTTTATTACATATACTTCTAAGGTACAGTGTAAGTATGTTTACATTTTTGGGGTTACTCTTTTGGTTAGGATTAGAAGGTGGGCCAGGGTTAGGATGTATTTCTCCACATTTGAATAGGTAGGTAATGAGGAAGGAGTACTATGTGAAGTGTTTTTTATCCCTAGGTGAGAGTACTGGAGTCAAGTGTGGTTTCATAGGAGGTGAGGAGGCCAATTTGTGGCTTGAATAATATGGGAGGGTATAGGGGAAAAGGTGAGAGGAGATATGCGAGAAGCTGCATTGTTTATTGGGGTGTTGATTGGAGGAGGTTGATGTGCATTGGTGTGTGTGGGGGTATGCGAAGATCTAGCTGTAGCGAGGTTGAGAATTAAAAGTAATGAGGCTAGGCAAGTTAGGAGGAGCATGTAAACTGTGATAGTGAGTTTAAAAATAGTAAAAGTGGTATTTATGTGTTAGAATGTAATATCAGGTATAAACAGAGATTTGTTATCCTGTGATGTGTGTGCAGCTGAAGGTAAGGTTGGAAATGTTGTGACTTCAAGGTGGACTTTGACTATGTGGTTAGGTGTTTTGCCCTGTGGTTTGTGATAAGGAGGAGTGGGGGAGATGTGACTGGTCAGTAGTACAATTATGGCACAATCTTAGTTTATGTGTTTAATAGAAGAGAAGGTGGCAAGCCTGGAGTTAATGTAAGACAGTCTGAGGCAGTGATAGTATTGTGATGCTAAACCGGAGTAAGATGCAAAGAATTATAGTAGGGGGATGAGAATTCAAGCTGATGGATGTAAGGGGAAGCAGATAAGTTTGGTTAAATAAAAGTAGGTAAAGTGTGACTGAAACGTGGGTGTGGACAAGGTAGACTAGTATATAATTGGATCAGAGAAATGAGGGAGAGTGGTTTGCTTGGGATATGAGTAGAGGTGCTGGGGGAAGGGCAGTTGAGCGGAGTGAGTGGAGCGAACGAAGCGGGAAGAAACCAGCAGATGGTTTACCACCATAAACAATCAGTGAAGTAGAATGTTCCTGAATACAAAGACAAAGTGACTGAACTCTAAAAACTTGACCTGAGTCACAGCATCTAATTTTATAGATTAGATATGGGCTTTCCAATGTCTTTTCCAGGGATCTATTACACTGATAAGAGTAAAATATGCTGAAGTGTTAATGTAGCTTCAGCAGTAAAATGCCTATGAGTAAGTGGGGGTGGGGATATCCTTCCAGCAGATTCAATACTACAAACATAACACACTAGTGCATGACTTAAATTAAATTATTAGTCTATGAATTTCTTGCTGAACTTACAATGATACTTCCTCAGATCAGGCCGCAACATAAAATATAATTTAATCAAATGTCATTCCAAAGACATGTAGTACACCCGATCTACTCATGAAATAATCCTAGTATTCAATGTAGAATACACCATAAAATGAAAGAATGAATATACACAAGATCACAAATCTCAAAAATAAAATGAAATTCAAAATAAAATAGCAGTGACTGTGTGTAAAGGTGAAAGTACATACCTTTGAAGTAAATCGCCTTAATTTCTGCATTCACTTTTATTCAATCACAGATACTCACACATGCACAGTCAGGTGAACAGACAGACAGACACACACACACACACACACACACACACACACACACACACACACACACACACACACACCTAGCCCAGCAGAATGTTTCTTATTGAGAGAAGCATTTATAGGGCAGAGCAACCTGTACAGCACATGAGTGGGACAGTTCTTGTTTAGGGTAATTATCCTGTCACTGGTTCAGGCTGGGGGGGGGGTGGCTTCTGATGCTAGGTGCTAGTTGTACCTTTTAAATTTGATACCAGCTCTATTTTCTCTGTCTTATTATCTTTATGTTTCTCTTTGACTTCACCGGGCTAGCAACAGCCAAGGTATAAAACTAAACCGGACATCTAAGTGCTACAATTTAAATGTATATTATTTGAATAGATTCCTTGGAAAATGTCTAGTAATTTATAAATGTAAACATAGACTGTTGTAGCAGAACATGATTAATAGACTGTCTCTTCTCGACCACTTGTTGCCCTTAAAAATGAAATGTTTCTTTTAAGAAGTAAGCTGTTTTTATTTGTATTTATGAGACGAAAAAGAACACTGCTGACAGGAGATGTGGTTCTGTAGTTCTTTCATGCACGCTGTACCAAAAGCATTTTTCCGCTGATAAGATAACGGCTGTAAAGCTGGCATTTATGTTGTGCAATGGATGCCTGATGCCCCACACATATTTGAGTAATAATTGTTATGACTCTACTTTTTTGAGAAACAAATGTTAGCCAATACATTAGCCATGAAGGAGCCAACTCTGGCATTCTTTTGTAGGAAGAAGAGATATGGAGCGGTTTCAAAGATAAGTTAGCACTTAATAATGTTCTTTAACTCAAAGATGTGCAGCTTCAGCAGATTTACTATTTACCTCAACATACAGACATTTCTAAAGTGAGGAAACTATCAAGTGACGTAGGCCTATCCTGCTACTAAACCTGTGTTTCAACATTTCAGGACTTTGGCTTTGCCACACACTTTTTAGTTAGAAGCAAGACGTGTCAGTGACTCAGGTGCTAATGCTAGATGTTTAGAAAGGCTCTGGGTTCTATCCTCACAGCAGGTGCTAGGCTTTGTGTTGCATTGCTGAGACTGTAGAACAGCGCTGGTGTTTTTGAACTTCTAAGATGACATCCTTTACTTTGGATGTTAAACTGAAGTCCCATCTGACACATCTGGTGGTAGTCCATGAGAAGGTTAAATACCATGCCATATACCGAAAGGAATAGGCAAATGTTATCAAAAAGAAAAGGAGATTTTCTTCTATCATACCCAGCCAGACGTTTCCAGTAAACAAAACCAAATAAATAAACACACACAGGCAGCCACACTCTGCTTATCTTTTCAGTTTATACAGGAACATATAACTGCCTTCTACAGCACCCTCCTTCATTGTTTAATTTCAGAATAATATTGTTGTTTTAAACCTGAAAAACCTGGAAGCACATCTGGTCATCTGTATTAATCTTATTTCACAAAACCTGTGCAAATTCACCTATACCTATCTATATCAAACAAAGCTCCTCATTAGCACTCTTCAAGAAAAATCTTGATGATTGGATGGGAAATAGGAAATTCACCCCGGGGATCACCTCTGTGGCTCTGCTCAACAGCGGCACAGGAAAATAATTTTCTTGGGTGGCAAAGACCAGTGTACCTTTTTGGCTGGGCTTGTATAGGCCCCAGGGCTGATAGACTAGTATCTACCTATGAACCTATGAACCTATGAAATCCATTGCATACAAACAAGAAAAACTAAATTTTCTTTACCTACATTGCAGCCCAGCTTAGGCACACAGTAAACGTCAAATAAACAAATCAGATCTTGTCAATGGCACTTCCATCCACACTGCCTTTCCTGAAAACAGGGTCCTAGGAAAGCCCTCTGTACTAAAACTTTCATCAAAAAAATTGTCCTTGAGTTGTATCTGTTATATCATATTCTGGGTATAAGCAACTAGGTTCACCTAAAGTCGTGTAATTCATACGTCCTTTTACATATGAATTAACATAAGAAAATTATCATAAAAATCATGCAGAATTCCCAGATGACCAATCATACCATAAAGTATGCCCTTCTTTTCCACAGGTCCATAGGTCTCTCACAGTCTACGTACATAGGTCATTATATAAGCCTCCCACAGTCTGTGTACAGAGGTCATTATATAAGCCTCCCACAGTCTACGTACATAGGTCATTATATAAGCCTCCCACAGTCTATGTACATAGGTCATTATATAAGCCTCCCACAGTCTATGTACAGAGGTCATTATATAAGCCTCCCACAGTCTATGTACATAGGTCATTATATAGGCCTCCCACAGTCTATGTACAGAGGTCATTAGCATGCTTTTCACATGCTGATTTAGTGTTTTTAAATCCAAGGAGCTTAGACTGTAAATTCTTGATGCTCCAAAGGGTAGGAATAACTGCCGTTTTTCTTCTTAAGGTCCAAATGGTCCAACCAAGCAGCATATAAACTCTTCTCAAGCAATACGTGTATTGTATTACTTTGCATGATCTCTAATATTAACCAGTAACTAAAATTGGCTGTCACATGATGTACCAATGGATTCAGCATCTTCAGACCCCATGCAGGCCAATAATTATATACAATTGTTCTCTTAATAGAATTTTAACTTCATAACCAGAAAAAAGAAAGTGACATTGAAACAAGGTAGATGACGACAGTTGATGCAATACCCTTACCCCTTATGGAAAATGGGAAAAAGGGGGGTTGATCATGACGATGATGTGCATCGGTCTATACATGGGTTCAGTTGATGATGTGCATCGGTCTATACATGGGTTCAGCTGATGATGTGCATCGGTCTATACATGGGTTCAGTTGATGTGCATCGGTCTATACATGGGTTCAGTCATGATGTGCATCGGTCTATACATGGGTTCAGTTGATGATGTGCATCGGTCTATACATGGGTTCAGTTGATGATATGCATCGGTCTATACATGGGTTCAGTTGATGATGTGCATCGGTCTATACATGGGTTCAGTTGATGTGCATCAGTCTATACATGGGTTCAGTCATGATGTGCATTGGTCTATATATGGGTTCAGTTGATGATGTGCATCGGTCTATACATGGGTTCAGTCATGATGTGCATCGGTCTATACATGGGTTCAGTTGATGATGTGCATCGGTCTATACATGGGTTCAGTTGATGATGTGCATCGGTCTATACATGGGTTCAGTTGATGATGTGCATCGGTCTAAACATGGGTTCAGTTGATGATGTGCATCGGTCTATACATGGGTTCAGTCATGATGTGCATCGGTCTATACATGGGTTCAGTTGATGATGTGCATTGGTCTATACATGGGTTCAGTTGATGATGTACATCGGTTTATACATGGGTTCAGTTGATGATGTGCATCGGTCTATACATGGGTTCATTTGATGATGTGCATCGGTCTATACATGGGTTCAGTTGATGATGTGCATCGGTCTATACATGGGTTCAGTTGATGATGTGCATCGGTCTATACATGGGTTCAGTTAGTGATGTGCATCGGTCTATACATGGGTTCAGTTGATGATGTGCATCGGTCTATACATGGGTTCAGTTGATGATGTGCATCGGTCTATACATGGGTTCAGTACACTTTATCAAATGTTCATTTGTTTCAAAAGTATAAAAGGGGGACAGTTTGACAGCTTTCATTTTATCATATGCCTGTCTTGCCATACATCTATTTTTTTAAAATAAGTATGTGGGTTTGCATTAGGCATGAGTGTGAGTTTGTGTCTGTGAGTGTGTTTTGGGGTTAGGATTAAAGATACTATTAAGTAAGGAAGTAAGTGTAGTTTGTAAACATGCAAGTGTGTATGTGTGGTGTGTGTGTGTGTGTGTGTGTGTGTGTGTGTGTGTCTGTGTGTGTGTGTGTGTGTGTGTGTGTGTGTGTGTGTGTGTGTCTGTGTGCTTGTGGGTTAGGATTAAAGTTACTGTTAGGTAACAGTTAAATGTAGTTTGTAAACATGCAAGTGTGTATGTGTGGTGTGTGTGTGTGTGTGTGTGTGTGTGTGTGTGTGTGTGTGTGTGTGTGTGTGTGTGTGTGTGTGTGTGTGTGTGTGTGTGTGTGTGTGTGTGTGTGTGCAGGTGTATGCTTGTACACGTGTGTGCATGTAAGGGGGGGTCTAACAATCACAGTGTGTGTGCTGGCAGATCAGGAGAGAGTGAAGTAAAGGAAATTTCTTCTTTTCCTGACTATTTTGCAGTCTCAGAGTTAATATATATTAAACCATAGGTGCGTGGTGGCATAGCCCTGGTAACCATTTCAAATTTCAGGACCCACTAAGGCAAGTCCCACAACCTCTGGACTGAATGACTTAAAGATTTGATTTACATATACGTCTGAGATGCTATTTCTCAGAATATTCCCTTTTTTCTAAGGTATGGCAGTCTCGAAGTTAGTATATATAAGTTCAGGAGTGGTGAGGGTTTTTCCCCACATGAGGTGGTGTGGGGGGGGGGGCTTGTCCCCTCTACAAAAAAGAAGTTTTAAGGAGAAGAGCGATTTTCAAGATTTGTTCTTCTCTTGCCATTTCATTTTTTTTTTTTATGGCTTTTCAGCAACAGGCATTTTGAGTGCCAACATTTCAATAGGGAGCCCATAACCCTACAAATGAGGGGTGATTTTAATGTTTATCTAAAGTTGGATTGTACCATTAATGAATAAACATTGATGACATTATTTTCAATGAAAGTTTCTTTTGTGGAACTGATGAAATCTGATATATAATTATCTACATATATGCTACCATATCATTTGACTGAATGTGCATTGACTAAAGCATAAATGGTCAAACAAATTTGATGGAAAACTCATTTGACTGAATCACAATTTATTGAAAATCAAAGAAGTATAAAGACAGATTATACAAGTCATTAGGAAGTAATCCTTGAAGTGTATGAATGGATTGGCGATGTCCCCTATCATGTTCTATCTCGAGATCTGAAGATATTTGTGTTTGTGCACCAATAATGACTCACTGTATCTGACACTTTCCTTTTCTCCATGGTTGTGTGACCATGACGTTATCATACATATATATGAATATGTATGTAAATAAGTAAGGGTGAGTGAGGGCAAAGCCCCCCAACGTGGGTGTGCAGGAGAGCTTGTCCCTTGTACAAAAAGCCTTTTTATGGCATATTTGGTGTGTAGACTATTTTCATTCAATTGGGATTCATTCATATGAGTTTTTAGTCATATAGGTTTAATCATTTGTGGCCACTGGTTTCTCCTTCACCCAAATTCATATTAAGTCAAATGTCATAGAACATAGGCTTCACCCCTGCACCATCTTACTAATGCATGCTAACCATGTTCCTGCAACTAATTCTAATCCTGCACCTCACCTTAGAAAAACGTTTTCTGTGAGACTACCACTACACAATATAGAGACACATACCAAAAAACACACACCTAACCTTAAAAGCTAACCCTAACCCACCAACACTCTTAAATACACACTTTCACCCCCTTATACCAACCAACTTAACTCTGACTACATGATGAACTGCCAACATTTTTAACTGCACCCATACACATACAAATACATGTGTGTGTGTGTGTGTGTGTGTGTGTGTGTGTGTGTGTGTGTGTGTGTGTGTGTGTGTGTGTGTGTGTGTGTTTTTGTGTGTGTGTATAAGTCACATGTGTGTGTGTGTGTGTGTGTGTGTGTGTGTGTGTGTGTGTGTGTGTGTGTGTGTGTACTCTCTCTCTGTATATATATATATATATATATATATATATATATATATATATATATATATATATATACACATATATATATATATATATATATATATATATATATATATATATATATATATATATATATATATATATATATATATATATATATAGATGTATATAAAACATTGAAAACTACAATGTATGTGTAAATAACATCCTCTCCACCTATAACAATACCTAACAAAAACAAATTCTACTACATCTCTGCAGGGGACAAGCCCCCCCTGCACGCTCCATGTGGGGTCTCTGCCCCCACACCCCCCGTAAATTAAATATACTAACTCCAAGATTGCACTATAGAGGAAAAAAGTTAATTTCCTAACCTCAGTGTATGGTGATTGTGATACAGTGAGATTAGGAAACTATCTTGGAGTTGGTATATCGAATTTACAGGGGGTGTGCGGGGTGCAGGGGGGGGGTTTGTCCCCCTTCAGAAACGTAGTAGAAAGTGTGTTTGTTAGTTAGGTGTTGTTGTAGGTGGAGGTGATATTATTTACTTGTGCATTGTAGTTTTCAGTGTTATGAAGCACACTTTCAATGTTCTGAGTTTTCAATGTTTTGGGTTTTCAGTGTTTTGAATTTTCGATGTTATGGTCAATTTTGTTATGAAGTTCAACGTTATGAAATTTCAGTGTTATGAAGTAGACCCATTCTATGACATTTGATTGAATGTGCATTTGCCTCCAAGAGAAACCAGTGTCCAGCAATAAGCTAAACTCCAATGTAATGGTAATAAAACAAAAAAAACACAAAAAAAACCGAATAAAACAGGAAACGAAACTTCAGTGCTCAAAACAGTTTAATAACGCTTTTGTCTAAAAAACTTCTTCAGAAAGAACTGAAGGATAAAGAAGTTTTTTAGACAAAAGCATTATTAAGCTGTTTTGAGCAGTAAAGTTTCATCATATCCTGTTTTATTTGGTGTTTTTTGTTTGAAAACCAGTGGCAACAAATCGTTAAAACACCTGCTCTCAACCCATGTACACTTCTCCCATTCTTATCAACCTGAAAAATACTGACCTAGGAAAACTAGAAGCTTGTTATAATAAAATAGCAAAATTTGCTACAGACTCTTCATATCGAACACACTACTGTCTAACCCTGGAGCAACTAAACATAATTGAACTGTATACCAACAATTGGCTACTACGTTCTACTAACGATTCACTTCCAAAAGTAAGCAAAGCTAGGAATACTACAGGTGACTCGCTATTCTCTAACCACATTGCCAAAATCTGAAACTCTCTCCCACAAACTGTTAGATCTAATTCTAACAGTACCCATTTTAAAAAAAAAA